>NC_139072.1:1386117-1556064 GCF_965140915.1 Aythya marila | reverse complement strand
CTCCCCTATCTCTTTGGGTCCCCCCCAGCCTCTCTTCCACATCCTCCTCCCCCAATAAAACCCCGTCATTTTACCATTTTCCCCTTTTTTACCCCAAATTCCCCTCTCATAAACCACCCCCAACCATTTTCCCCCTTCCCCACTCCCCCGTCATTAATTAACCTGCCCCAGCACTTATTAATCTTCTCATTAACTAATTAATTAATTAATGAGCCCCTACTCCCCCCTTTCCCCCCACTTTACTTCTCTTTAGCCCCTCCCCAACCCTTTTCCCCCCCCCATATTCCCCTCAATCATTAATTAACATACTTAATTATTTATTAATCTTGTCATTATTTTATTACATTAATTAATCACTTAATTAACTTCCGCTCTCTTTCTAAGTCTCCCACCCCAATCCCTTCTCTTCCCATTTTCTCCTCCCCTATCCCTTTCCCCACCATATATGCCCCCCAATTTTCCCCTCAATCGCTAATTAACCCACTTAATCACTTATTAACCTTTTCATTAATTAATTAACTAATTAATTAACCTGCACTCCTCTCCCTTACTCCCTCTTTACCCCTTCTCCCTTCTGTTTCCGCCTCCTTTTCCCATCCCAATCCCTTTCCCTGCCCCATATCCCCCCCATTTTCCCCTCCAATCACTAATTAACCCACTTAATCACTTATTAACCTTCTCATTAATTAACTACCTAATTAATTAGGCTCCACTCCACTCCTTTATCCCCTCTTTACCCCTTTTCCCCTCTCTTTCCACCTCCTTTTCCCCTCCCCACCCCCTTTCCCCTCTCCCTATCCCCTCCCAATTTTCCCCCTAATCATTAATTAACCTACCCAATCACTGAGTAACCTTCTCCTTAATTAATTACTTAATTAATTACCTAATTAACTAACCCTTACTTCCTTTTTTATTCTCCCTCCCCACACCTTTCCCACCCTTTTTCCCCTCCCCAATCCCTTTTCCCCACCCCATATCCCCCCCAGTTTCCCCCCAATCATTAATTATCCTACCCAATCACTGAATAACTTTCTCATTAATCAATTAACTAATTAATTATCTAATTAATTAACCCTTACTTTACCTTTTACTCTTCCTCCCCACCCCCTTTCGCCCCCCTTTTCCCCTCCCCAACCCTTTTCCCCACTGCCTATCCCCCCCCAATTTTCCCCCTAATCATTTAATTAACCTACCCAATCACTAAGTAACCTTCTCCCTAATTAATTACCTAATTAATTACCTAATTAACTAACCCTTACTTCCCTTTTTACCCTCCCTCCCCACCCCTTTCCCACCCCTTTTCCCCTCCCCACCCCCTTTCCCGTCTCCTTATCCCCTCCCAATTTTGCCCTAATCATTAATTAACCTATCCAATTACTAAGTAACTTTCTCCCTAATTAATTACCTAATTAATTCCTTAATTAACTAACCCTCACTTCCCTTTTCCCCTCCCTCCCCACCCCTTTTCCCCTCCCCACCCCCTTTCCCCACCCCACACCCCCCTCCACCCCCTCCCTTACCCCCCTAATACCCCTCCCCGCCCCCTCCCCGCTAATTACCGCGCTAATTACCGCGCTAATTAACCCCCCCAGGAGGAGATGGACCTGAAGGTGCTGCAGTTCAAGAACAAGAAGCTGGCGGAGCGGCTGGAGCAGCGGCAGGCGTGCGAGGACGAGCTGCGGGAGCGCATCGAGAAGCTGGAGAAGCGCCAGGCCACCGACGACGCCACCCTGCTGCTGGTCAACCGCTACTGGGGGCAGGTGGGGGCCCCAAAAAAAGGGGGGTGGGATCCTAAAAAGGGGGCTGGGATCCTAAAAAGGGGGCTGGGATCCCGAAACCGGGGTGTTGGACCCCAAAAGGGGCTCAAGGGGGATGAAAAGGGGCACATAGGGGCCAAAAAGGGGCTTGTGGGGCTCCAAAAGGGGGTGTTGGACCCCAAAAAGGGGGGCTGGGACCCCGAAAAGGGATGTTGGACCCCAAAAAGGGGCTCGGGGGGGCCAAAAAAGGGGGCTGGGATCCCAAAAAAGGCCACCGACGACACCACCCTGCTGCTGGTCAGCCGCTACTGGGGGCAGGTGGGGCCCCAAAAAAGGGGGGTGGGACCCCAAAAAGGGGGCTCACAGGGGATGAAAAGGGAGCTGGGATCCCGAAAAGGGGGTGTTGGAGCCCAAAAAGGGGGGCTGGGATCCTAAAAAAGGGGGCTGGGATCCCGAAACGGGGGTCTAGGGGTCCCAAAAGGGGGTGTTGGACCCCAAAAGGGGGCTGATGGGGGCCAAAAAGGGGCTCAAGGGGGATGAAAAGGGAGCTGGGATCCCGAAAAGGGGGGCTGGGACCCCAAAATGGGGGTGTTGGACCCCAAAAGGGGGCTCACAGGGGCCAAAAAGGGGCTCAAGGGGGATGAAAAGGGAGCTGGGATCCCGAAAAGGGGGTGTTGGACCCCAAAAGGGGGCTCAAGGGGGACGAAAAGGGGCTCACAGGGCCCAGAAAGGGGCGCTGGGATCCCAAAATAGGGGTGTTGGAGCCCAAAAAGGGGGGCTGGGACCCCAAACGGGGGTGTTGGACCCAAAAGGGGGCTCAGGGGGCCCCGAAAGGGGGTGGTGGGCCCCAAAACCGGTCCCACAGAGCCCCAAAAGGGTCTCACAGGCCCTAAAAAGTGAGCGTTGGACCCCAAAAGGGTCTCATGTGGCCCCAAAAGGGTTTTGGGGTCCCTGAATCACCTTGGGATGCCCAGAAAGCCCCGAAACACCCCCAAAAAGCCTCAAAAGCCCTGAAACACCCCAAAAAGCTCCAATAGCCCCAAAACGCCCCAAAAAGCCCCAGTACCCACCAAAACCCCCCAAAACGCCCCAAAAAGCCCCAAAACACCCCAAAAAGCCCCAATACCCACCAACCCCCCCCAAAATGCCCTAAAAAGCCCCAATAGCCCCAAAACACCCCAAAAAGCCTCAATAGCCCCAAAACCCCCCAAAATGCCCTAAAAAGCCCCCAAATGCCTCAATAGCCCCAAAACACCCCAAAAAACCTCAATAGCCCCAAAACACCCCAAATGCCCCCAAAAGCGCCAAAAAAAACCAAAATGCCCCAAAAAGCCCCAATACCCTCCAAAACCCCCCAAAAGCCCTGAAACACCCCAAAAAGCCCCAATAGCCCCAAAACGCCCCAAAAAGCCTCAATAGCCCCCTGAATGCCCTAAAAAGCCCCAAAACACCCCAAAAAAGCCCTGAAACACCACAAAAAGCCTCAATAGCACCAAAACGTCCCCAAAAAGCCCCAATAGCCCCAAAACCCCCTAAAACACCCCAAAAAGCCTCGATAGCCCCAAAACACCCCAAAAAGCCTCAAGAGCCCCAAAACGCCCTAAAACACCCCAAAAAGCCCCAATAGCCCCGAAACGCCCCAAAAAGCCTCAAGAGCCCCAAAACGCCCTAAAAAGCCTCAAAACACCCCAAATGCCCCAAAAAGCCCCAAAACGCCCCAAAACACCCCAAAAAGCCTTAAGAGCCCCAAAACACCCCAAATGCCCCAAAAAGCCCCAAAACGCCCCGAAACACCCCAAAAAGCCCCAATAGCCCCGAAACACCCCAAAACACCCCAAAAAGTCTCAATAGCCCCCAAAACCCCCCTGAATGCCCTAAAAACCCCCAAAACACCCCAAAAAGCCCCCAAAAGCCACCAAAAGACCCCAAAAAGCCCCAATACCCACCAAACCCCCCCCCAAATGCCCTAAAAAGCCCCGAAACGCCCCCAAAAAGCCCCCACCCCTCCCGAAACCGACCCAGCCCCCCCAGAGGGGGTCTCCTCAGATTTTGGGGTGATTTTTGGGGGATTTTGGGGTGCCCTGACCCCCTTTTCCCCCCCCCCCCAGCTGGACGCGGAGGTGCAGGCGCTGCTGCGGCGCTACGAGGCCGACGGCGCCGCCCCCCCCCCGGCGCCCCCCCCGGACCCCCCCGAGCCCCGGCCCGAGGGCACCGAACCCCCCCCGGGGGACAGCGAGGGGGCCGACAGGAGGGGTGAGTTGGGGGGGGGGGGGATTTGGGGGGGTTTTGGGGGGGGTTTGGGGCAATTTGGGGGGGCTTTGGGGGGGTTTGGGGCAATTTGGGGGGGTTTTGGGGGTTCTTGGGGTGGTTTGGGGGGGCTTGGGGGGATTTTGGGGGGGCTTTGGGGTGGTATGGGGCAATTTGGGGGGATTTTGGGGGGGTTGGGGCAATTTGGGGGGGCTTTGGGGTGGTTTGGGGCAATTTGGGGGGGTTTGGGGGTTCTTGGGGTGGTTTGGGGGGGCTTGGGGGGATTTTGGGGGGGCTTTGGGGTGGTATGGGGCAATTTGGGGGGATTTTGGGGGGGTTGGGGCAATTTGGGGGGGCTTTGGGGTGGTTTGGGGCAATTTGGGGGGGGTTTTGGGGGTTCTTGGGGTGGTTTGGGGGGGCTTGGGGGGATTTTGGGGGGGCTTTGGGGTGGTATGGGGCAATATGGGGGGGTTTTGGGGGCAGTTTAGGGGGTTTGGGTTTTTTTTGGGGGGGTTTGGGGGGGTTTTGGGGCAGTTTGGGGGGATTTTGGGGGTAGTTTGGGGGGGCTCTTGGGGGATTTGGGGGGGGTTGGGGCAATTTGGGGGGATTTTGGGAGGGTGTTGGGGCAGTTTGGGGTGGCTTGGGGGGATTTTGGGGGGGCTTTGGGGTGGTATGGGGCAATATGGGGGGGTTTTGGGGGCAGTTTAGGGGGTTTGGGTTTTTTTTGGGGGGGTTTGGGGGGGGTTTTGGGGCAGTTTGGGGGGCTTGGGGGGATTTTGGGGGGGCTTTGGGGTGGTATGGGGCAATATGGGGGGTTTTTGGGGGGGTTGGGGGGGTCTTGGGGCGGTTTGAGGGGGCTTGGGATTTTGGGGGGGTAATGGGGGGCTTTGGGGGGGTCTTGGGGCAGTTTGGGGGGGCTTTGGGGTGGTTTGGGGGGTCTTGAGGGGGATTCGGGGCGATTTTGGGGGGGGTCTTGAGGTGGTTTGGGGGGTCTTGGGGCAATTTGGGGGGTTTGGGGGAGCTTGGGGGGGATTTTGGGGCAGTTTGGGGGGCTTGGGGTGGTTTGGGGGCAGTTTGGGGGGGCAGTTGGGGGGATTTTGTGAGGGTATTGGGGGGTTTTGGGCTGATTTGGGGGATCCTGAGGCAATTTTATGGGGTTTTGGGGGGGTCTTGGAGGGCTTTGGGGCAGTTTGGGGGGGCCGTAAGGTGAATTTGGGGCATTTTGGGGTCACTTCAGCGTCTGGGGGGGACATTTGGGGATTGAGGGGGCTATGAGGGGGTCTTGGGGGGATTTCGGGGGGATTTGGGGGGTTTTGGGGGTGTTAAGTGGGATTGGGGGGGGTCAATGGGATTTGGGGGGGGTTAATGGGATTTGGGGGGTTTAATGGGATTGGGGGGGTTTAATGGGTTTTTGGGGGGGTCATTGGGGTTTTGGGGGGGTCAATGGGATTTGGGGGTCTCAATAGGATTTGGGGGGGGTTAATGGGTTATTGGGGGGGTCATTGGGGTTTTGGGGGGGTCAATGGGTTTTGGGGGGGTCAATGGATTTTGGGGGGCTTAATGGGATTTGGGGGGGCTCAGTAGGATTTGGGGGGGGTCAACGGGTCATTGGGGTTCTAATATCCTTGGGGGGGGGTCCAATAAACCATGGGGGGGCCACCCCTTTACGCCCCCCCCCCCCCCATTTCCCCCCTCTTCCAGAGCCTTGGGGCGCCCCCTCCGCGCCCCCCCCTCCCCCTCCAGCCCCTCCCCCTCCCCCCCCTCCCCCCTCCAGCCTTCCGGGGGGGGTCGGGGGGTCTTCTTCGGGGGGGGGCGCCCCCAAATTGGGGGGGCCGGCGGCCGCCTTCGTGGCGGCGCTGAGCCGCAGCGGCCCCGAGGAGGGGGAGCTGCGCCTGCGCCCCCGCCTCGCCTTCGCCCCCGCCGCCGTCGCCCGCCTGGTGGAGGGGCTGGCGGGGGCCCACCGAAGGACCCAGGAGCTGGGGGCACGGCTGGCAGCCAGGGGTGAGCCCGGGGGGGGGTCCTGGGGGGGTTTGGGGGGGTCCTGAGGGGGTTTGGGGGGGATTTGGGGGGGATTTCGGGGGATTTAGGGGGATTTAGGGGGAGTTGGGGAGGATATGGGAGGCTTTGGGGGGGTTTGGGGGGGATTCAGGGTGGTCCCAGGAGGGAATCAGGGGATTTGGGGGCTCTGGGGGGGTCAGGTAGGAATTGGGGGGGTCCCTGGGGGGCTTTAAGGGGGATTTGGGGGATTTTGGGGGAGTTTAGGGGGATTTCAGGTGAGTTTAGGGGGATTTAGGGGGAATTGGGGGGGATATGGGGGGCTTTAGGGGGGTTTGGGGGGGATTCAGGGTGGTCCCAGGAGGGAATCCGGGGATTTGGGGGCTCTGGGGGGGCTGCTCAGGAATTGGGGGGGTCCCTGGGGGGGTTTAGGGGGTCCCTGAGGGGGTTTGGGGGGGATTTGGGGGGGTTTTGGGGGGTCCTGGGGGGGTTTCGGGGGATGTGGAGGGGCTGGCGGGGGCCCACCGAAGGACCCAGGAGCTGGGGGCACGGCTGGCAGCCAGGGGTGAGCCCGGGGGGGGGTCCTGGGGGGGTCCTGAGGGGATTTGGGGTCATTTCGGGGCCTTTTGGGGAAGGCTGGGGGGTCCTAGGTGGGGTTTGGGGGGTTCTAGGGGGAGTTGAGGGGGGTTTAGGGGTGATTCAGGGTGGTCCCAGGAGGGAATCAGGGGATTTGGGGGGGCTGGGGGGGTCAGTTAGGAATTGGGGGGGTCCCTGGGGGGCTTTAAGGGGGATTTGGGGGATTTTGGGGGGGTTTTGGGGGGTCCTGGGGGGGTTTTGGGGGATGTGGAGGGGCTGGCGGGGGCCCACCGAAGGACCCAGGAGCTGGGGGCACGGCTGGCAGCCAGGGGTGAGCCCGGGGGGGGGTCCTGGGGGGGTTTGGGGGGGTCCTGAGGGGGTTTGGGGGGGATTTGGGGGGGATTTCGGGGGATTTAGGGGGATTTAGGGGGAGTTGGGGAGGATATGGGAGGCTTTGGGGGGGTTTGGGGGGGATTCAGGGTGGTCCCAGGAGGGAATCAGGGGATTTGGGGGCTCTGGGGGGGTCAGGTAGGAATTGGGGGGGTCCCTGGGGGGCTTTAAGGGGGATTTGGGGGATTTTGGGGGAGTTTAGGGGGATTTCAGGTGAGTTTAGGGGGATTTAGGGGGAATTGGGGGGGATATGGGGGGCTTTAGGGGGGTTTGGGGGGGATTCAGGGTGGTCCCAGGAGGGAATCAGGGGATTTGGGGGCTCTGGGGGGGTCAGTTAGGAATTGGGGGGGTCCCTGGGGGGGGTTTAGGGGGTCCCTGAGGGGGTTTGGGGGGGATTTGGGGGGGTTTTGGGGGGTCCTGGGGGGGTTTCGGGGGATGTGGAGGGGCTGACGGGGGCACACCGAAGGACCCAGGAGCTGGGGGCACGGCTGGCAGCCAGGAGTGAGCCCGGGGGGGGGTCCTGGGGGGGTTTGGGGGGGTCCTGAGGGGGTTTGGGGGGGATTTGGGGTCATTTCGGGGCATTTTGGGGAAGGTTGGGGGGTCCTAGGGGGGGTTTGGGGGGTCCTAAGGGGGCTTAGGGGGAGTTGAGGGGGGTTTAGGGGGGATTCAGGGTGGTCCCAGGAGGGAATCAGGGGATTTGGGGGCTCTGGGGGGGTCAGTTAGGATTTGGGGGGGGTCCTTGGGGGGCTTTAAGGGGGATTTCAGGGGATTTTGGGGGGGTTTAGGGGGATTTCAGGTGAGTTTAGGGGGATTTAGGGGGAGTTGGGGGGGATATAGGGGGGCTTGGGGGGGATTCAGGGTGGTCCCAGGAGGGAATCCGGGGATTTGGGGGCTCTGCGGGGGTCAGTTAGGAATTGGGGGGGTCCCTGGGGGGGGTTTAGGGGGTCCCTGAGGGGGTTTCGGGGGGGATTTGGGGGAGTTTAGGGGGATTTCAGGTGAGTTTAGGGGGATTTAGGGGGAGTTGGGGGGGATATGGGGGGCTTTGGGGGGGGTTAGGGGGGATTCAGGGTGGTCCCAGGAGGGAATCAGGGGATTTGGGGGGCCTGGGGGGGGCTGCTGGGGGAGTCCTGGAAGGATTTGGGGGCCTTGGGGGGGTAATTTAGGATTTGAGGGGGGTCCCTGGGGGGCTTTAAGGGGGATTTAGGGGGTCTTGGGGAGGATTTAGGGGGTCCTGGGGGGAGTTTGGGGAGTTTTGGGGGGGATTTAGGGTGATCCCAGGAGGGAATCAGGGGATTTGGGGGCTCTGGGGGGGGGTCAGTTAGGAATTGGGGGTGTCCCTTAGGATCTGGGGGTGTCCCTGGTGGGTTTTGGGGTGATTTGGGGGGGTTTTGGGGTCCCCCAACGGCGCCGTCCCGCAGCGGAGCTGGGGGAGCCGGGCCGGGCGCTGCTGCGGGAGCTGCTCCGGGAGCACCGGCGCCTGCAGGACCTGGTGCTGCAGCTGCAGGAGAAGCACCACCGCGTCTCGCTGGAGGTACTGGGCAAACTGGGAGGCACTGGGAGGCACTGGGGGGGCACTGGGAGGCGCTAGGAGCAGGTTACGAGGCGCTAGGAACAGCTGGGAGGGAACTGGAGGGCGCTGGGAGGGGACTGGTGGGCACTGGGAGGGAATTAGGAGACACTGGGGGGCACTGGGAGGGGACTGGGAACAACTGGGAGGGGACTGGGAGCAACTGGGGGGGCACTGGGAGGCGCTAGGAGCAGAGTACGAGGCACTAGGAACAGCTGGGAGGGAGCTGGAGGGCGCTGGGAGGGAACTGGGGGGCACTGGGAGGGAGTTGGGAGACACTGGGGGGCACTGGGAGGGGACTGGGAAGAACTGGGAGGCACTGGGAACAACTGGGGGGGGACTGGGAGCAACTGGGGAGGCACTGGGAGGCGCTAGGAGCAGAGTACGAGGCGCTAGGAACAGCTGGGAGGGAACTGGAGGGCGCTGGGAGGGGACTGGTGGGCACTGGGAGGGAATTAGGAGACACTGGGGGGCACTGGGAGGGGACTGGGAAGAACTGGGAGGTACTGGGAGCAACTGGGAGGGGACTGGGAGCAACTGGGGGGGCACTGGGAGGCGCTAGGAGCAGAGTACGAGGCACTAGGAACAGCTGGGAGGGAGCTGGAGGGCGCTGGGAGGGAACTGGGGGGCACTGGGAGGGAGTTGGGAGACACTGGGGGGCACTGGGAGGGGACTGGGAAGAACTGGGAGGCACTGGGAACAACTGGGGGGGGACTGGGAGCAACTGGGGAGGCACTGGGAGGCGCTAGGAGCAGAGTACGAGGTGCTAGGAACAGCTGGGAGGGAGCTGGAGGGCGCTGGGAGGGAACTGGGGGGCACTGGGAGGGAGTTGGGAGACACTGGGGGGCACTGGGAGGGGACTGGGAAGAACTGGGAGGTACTGGGAGCAATTGGGAGGGGACTGGGAGCAACTGGGGAG
Organism: Aythya marila; assembly: GCF_965140915.1. Lineage (NCBI taxonomy): Eukaryota > Metazoa > Chordata > Aves > Anseriformes > Anatidae > Aythya > Aythya marila. Next base: position 1,546,613 of record NC_139072.1, on the reverse strand, counting down.
GCACTGGGAGGCGCTAGGAGCAGGTTACGAGGCGCTAGGAACAGCTGGGAGGGAGCTGGAGGGCGCTGGGAGGGAACTGGGGGGCACTGGGAGGGAGTTGGGAGACACTGGGGGGCACTGGGAGGGGACTGGGAAGAACTGGGAGGCACTGGGAACAACTGGGGGGGGACTGGGAGCAACTGGGGAGGCACTGGGAGGCGCTAGGAGCAGAGTACGAGGCGCAAGGAACAGCTGGGAGGGAGCTGGAGGGCGCTGGGAGGGAACTGGGGGGCACTGGGAGGGAGTTGGGAGACACTGGGGGGCACTGGGAGGGGACTGGGAAGAACTGGGAGGTACTGGGAGCAATTGGGAGGGGACTGGGAGCAACTGGGGAGGCACTGGGAGGCGCTAGGAGCAGGTTACGAGGCGCTAGGAACAGCTGGGAGGGAGCTGGAGGGCACTGGGAGGGAACTGGGGAGCACTGGGAGCAACTGGAGGGCACTGGGAGTGGGTTATGAAGCACTGGGAACAACTGGGAGGGGACTGGGAGCAACTGGGGGGGCATTGGGAGGCGCTAGGAGCAGGTTATGAGGTGGTAGGAACAGCTGGGAGGGAGCTGGAGGGCACTGGGAGGGAACTGGGGGCACTGGGAGGGAATTAGGAGACACTGGGAGGGGACTGGGAACAACTGGGAGGCACTGGGAGCAACTGGGGGGGCACTGGGAGAGGACTGGGACTGTGACGCGTCCCAACGGGATGACGTCACCAACGTCCCAGTGGGGTGACGTCATCTCCCAATGGGATGACGTCATCAACATTCTCATGGGATGACATCATCAATCTCCCAATGGGGTGACGTCACCAGTGTCCCCATGGGATGACGTCATCTTCCAATGGAATGACGTCATCAACATCCCCATGGGTTGACGTCATCTTCCAATGGGATGACGTCATCAATGTCCCCATGGGATGACGTCATCAATGTCCCCATGGGTTGACCCAACGGACGTCCCCATGGGATGACGTCATCAATCTCCCAATGGGATGACGTCACCAATGTCCCCATGGGATGACGTCATCTCCCAATGGGATGACGTCATCAACGTCCCCATGGGATGACGTCATCAACGTCCCCATGGGATGACGTCATCAATGTCCCCATGGGATGACGTCATCAATGTCCCCATGGGTTGACCCAACTGACGTCCCCATGGGATGACGTCATCAATCTCCCAATGGGATGACGTCACCAATGTCCCCATGGGATGACGTCATCAATCTCCCAATGGGATGACGTCACCAATGTCCCCATGGGATGACGTCATCAACCTCCCAATGGGATGACGTCATCAACGTCCCCATGGGATGATGTCACCAATGTCCCCATGGGACGACGTCACCTCTTGACGGGTTGACGTCACCTCTTGACGGGATGACGTCACCTCCCGGCGCGGTGACGTCACCTCTTGGCGCGGTGACGTCACCGCCGTCTTGGCCCCGCCCCCCAGCTGGCGGAGCTGCAGGACAAGGCGACGTCGGCCGAGACCAAGGTGCTGGAGATGGGCACCACGGTGGAGGGGCTGCAGTGGGACAGCGCCAAGCTCCGCAAGCGCGAGGGGCGGCTGGACCGGCACCTGGCCGAGGCCCTCGAGCAGGTGACCCCCCCCTCGGGGACCCCCCCGCGTCCCTTTTGGGGTCACTGGGGTCTTGTGACGTCACTTGGGGTCACTTGGGTTCCGTGACGTCACTTGGGGTCGCTCTACGGGACTTGGGTCGCGTCGTGTTCCTTGAGGTCCCCCCATGTCCCTTGGGGTCACTGGGGTCTTGTGACGTCATTTGGGGTCCCTTGGGTCTTGGGATGTCACTTGGGGTCCCCTCATGTCCCTTTTGGGGTCACTTGGGTCTTGTGACGTCACTTGGGGTCACTTGGGTTCCGTGATGTCACTTGGGGTCGCTCTACGGGACTTGGGTCGCGTCGTGTTCCTTGAGGTCCCCCCATGTCCCTTGGGGTCACTGGGGTCTTGTGACGTCATTTGGGGTCCCTTGGGTCTTGGGATGTCACCTGAGGTCCCCCCCATGTCCCTTTTGGGGTCACTTGGGTCTTGTGACGTCACTTGGGTCCCATGATGTCACTTGGGGTCGCTCTACGGGACTTGGGTCGCGTCGTGTTCCTTGAGGTTCTCCCATGTCCCTTGGGGTTATTTGGGTCTTGTGACGTCATTTGGGGTCTCTTGGGTCCTCTGATGTCACTTGAGGTCCCCCCCATGTCCCTTGGGGTCACTTGGGTCTTGTGACGTCACTTGGGTCTCATGATGTCACTTGGGGTCGCTCTACGGGACTTGGGTCGCGTCGTGTTCCTTGAGGTCCTCCCATGTCCCTTGGGGTCACTGGGGTCTTGTGACGTCATTTGGGGTCCCTTGGGTCTTGTGATGTCACTTGGGGTCCCCAGCGTCCCCCCGGTGTCCCCAACGTCCCCTTGTCCCCCCCCCAGCTCACCTCGGGCTCCTACGGCTCCGGCAGCTCCGGGGGCTTCCAGGGGGGACAGATCACGCTCAGCATGCAGAAGGTGAGGGGGGGACGGGGAATTTGGGGGTTTTGGGGGGCCCCGAGGAGCTTTTGGAGGGTTTGGGGTGGATTTGGGGGACCCTGGGGAGCTCGTGGGGGATCTTGGTTGGGTTTTGGGGGCATCTTGAGGGGTTTTGGGGGACCCTGAAGATGTTGGGGGGATTTGGGGGGATCTTGGTTGGGATTTGGGGGGATCTTGGGGGTTTTGGGGGGGATCTTGAGGGGTTTTGGGGGGCCCCGAGGAGCTTTTGGAGGGTTTGGGGTGGATTTGGGGGACCCTGGGGAGCTCGTGGGGGATCTTGGTTGGGTTTTGGGGGCATCTTGAGGGGTTTTGGGGGACCCTGAGGGGCTCTTGGGGGGACCTGAGGGGCTCTTGGGGGGCTTTGGGGGGATCTGGAGGGGTTTTGGGGGGTCCCGAGGAGCTTTTGGAGGGTTTGGGGTGGATTTGGGGGACCCTGGGGAGCTCGTGGGGGATCTTGGTTGGGTTTTGGGGGCATCTTGAGGGGTTTTGGGGGACCCCGAGGGGCTCTTGGGGGGTTTTGGGGGGATCTTGAGGGGTTTTGGGGGACCCTGAAGATGTTGGGGGGATTTGGGGGGCTCTTGGGGGGTTTTGGGGGGATCTTGAGGGGTTTTGGGGGGTCCCGAGGAGCTTTTGGAGGGTTTGGGGTGGATTTGGGGGACCCTGGGGAGCTCGTGGGGGATCTTGGTTGGGTTTTGGGGGCATCTTGAGGGGTTTTGGGGGACCCTGAAGATGTTGGGGGAATTTGGGGGGATCTTGGTTGGGATTTGGGGGGCTCTTGGGGGGTTTTGGGGGGATCTTGAGGGGTTTTGGGGTGCCCCGAGGGGCTTTTGAAGGGTTTGGGGTGAATTCGGGGGGCCCTGAGGACCTCTTGGGGTACCTTGGAGAGCTTTTGGGGTATCTCGAGGGGGTTTGGGGGACCCTGGGCCGGGTTTGGGGCCCCTTTAGGGGTGGGGCTGTTGTGTTTGGGGGGTGACCCCTTGGTTTTGGGGTGTCCCCCCCCCAAGTTTGAGATGCTGAACGCGGAGCTGGAGGGGAACCAGGAGCTGGCCAACAGCCGCATGGCCGAGCTGGAGAAGCTGCAGCAGGAGCTCCAGCAGGCCGTCAGGGGCCACGAGCGCCTCAAGGTGACCCCGGGGGGGCGTTGGGGACATTTGGGGGGGCGTTGGGGTCATTGGGGGGGCGTTGGGGTCATTGGGGGGGCGTTGGGGTCATTGGGGTTACGTGGGATAGCGGGGAGGTGGGAGGGGTTGGAGGGTATCGAGGACGTCGTCAACGTCGGGGTCATCGTCAACGTTGGGGTCAATGTTGACATCGTAAATATTGGGGTCAACGTTGGGGTCGTCAACGTTGGGGGGTCACCGTTGAGGCCAACGTTGGGGACATCGTAAATATTGGGGTCGTCAACGTTGGGGACGTCAGAAACGTTGGGGACATCGTCAACGTTGGGGACATCAACGTTGGGGACATTGTCAATGTTGGGGTCAACGTTGGGGGGTCAACGTTGGGGTCATCAACGTTGGGGTCAACGTTGGGGTTGTCAGCGTTGGGGACATCGTAAATATTGGGGTCATCGTCAACAGTGGGGTCAACGTTGGGGTCATGGTCAACGTTGGGGTCATGGTCAACGTTGGGGTCATGGTCAACGTTGGGGACGTCAGAGTTGGGGTCATCAACGTTAGGGAGTCAACGTTGGGGACATCGTAAATATTGGGGACGTCAGAAACGTTGGGGACATCGTCAACGTTGGGGTCAACGTTGGGGGACATCAACGTTGGGGCCATCAACGTTGGGGTCAACGTTGGGTTTTCAATGTTGGGGACATCGTAAATATTGGGGTCATGGTCAACATTGGGGGGTCAGTGTTGGGGTCATCAACATTGGTGTCAATGTTGGGGGCGTCAACGTTGGGGTTGTCAACGTTGGGGACATCGTCAACGTTGGGGTCGTCAACGTTGGGGTCATGGTCTACGTTGGGGTCATGGTCAACGTTGGGGGGTCAACGTTGGGGTTGTCAACGTTGGGGACATCGTAAATATTGGGGTCATCGTCAACATTGGGGTCAACGTTGGGGTCATGGTCAACGTTGGGGTCATGGTCAACGTTGGGGTCATGGTCAACGTTGGGGACATCGTCAACGTTGGGGGGGTCAACATTGGGGTCATCAACGTTGGGGAGTCAACGTTGGGGTCAATGTCGGGGTCGTCAACGTTGGGGACATCGTCATCGTTGGGTTCGTCAACGTTGGGTTCGTCAACGTTGGGGTCATCAACGTTGGGGACGTCAACGTTGGGGACATCGTCAACGTTGGGGACATCATAAATATCGGGGAAATGATGAACGTTGGGGTGTCGGGGCCCTAAATTTTGGGTCACAAACGTCGGGGTCCCGGTGGCCGTTGGGGACACGGTCAACGTTGGCGATGTGAACGTTGGGGACGCCGTAGATCTTGGGGAAATGGCGAATTTTGGAGGGCGCGCCATGAAGATTGGGCGCGTTGGGGCCGTCGTAGACGTTGGGGACGTGGTGAAGGTCGGCGATGCGAACGCGGGGAGGAGGGGACACCCTGGGGACACGTCCGGGTGTCCCCCCCCGCCCCTAGGTGGCCCTCCACTCGCTGCCGGAGGAGGCGGTGAAGGAGACGCTGGAGTACAAGGTGCTGCAGTCGCAGTTCTCGCTGCTCTACCACGAGAGCCTGCAGGTGAAGACGCAGCTGGACGAGGCCCGCGCCCTGCTCCTGGCCACCAAGAACAGCCACCTGCGCCACATCGAGCACATGGAGGTGAGGGGGCGTCCCCGCGGTGTCCCCATGTGTCCCCAGCGCCGGCCCCGGGTGGCCTTCGGCCTCCTCGGGGCGTCCTCGAGGGCGGGGGTTGGTGCGGTGGCCGACCGTTGGCCAGCCAAGATGGCCGCCTGTGTCATATGGGGAACGTGGGGGTGGTTTTGGTGGCCTCCACGTCCTTCATCGTCCCTCCTCATCCTCCTTGACCTCCGTGTCCTTCCTCCTCCCTCCTCATCCTCCTCGTCCTCCATGTTCCCACGTCCTCCTCATCCTCCACGTCCTCCTTGACCTCCATGTCCACGTGGCCTCCACGTCCTTCCTCCTCCCTCCTCATCCTCCTCGTCCTCCATATTCCTGTGTCCTCCTCATCCTCCTTGACCTCCACGTCCTTCCTCGCCCCTCCTCATCCTCCACGTCCTCCATATTTCCATGTCCTCCGTGTCCTTTCCCGTCCCTCCTCATCCTCCTCATCCTCCATATTCCCATGTCCTCCTTGACCTCCATCTCCACGTGTCCTCCACGTCCTTCCTCATCCCTCCTCATCCTCCTTGTCTTCCATATCCCTATGTCTTCCTTGACCTCCATGTCCCCCACGTGTCCTCCATGTCCTTCCTCATCCCTCCTCATCCCTCCTCATCCTCTATGTCCTCCTCTTCCCTCTGTGTCCTCCACCTTCCCTCCATCCTCCCTATCTTCTGTCCTCCTCATCCTCCACATCCTCTTTGTCTTCCACGTCCTTCCTCATCCCTCCTCATCCTCCTTGTCCTCCATGACCTCCACGTCCTCCATGTCCACGTGTCCTCCACGTCCTTCCTCATCCCTCCTCATCCTCCACCTTCCCTCCATCCTATTTTTTTTGTCCTCCTCATCCTCCACGTCCTCCTCGACCTCCACGTCCCCCATGTGTCCTCCCCATCCTTCCTCCTCCTCCTCCTCCTCCTCCTCCCTTGGCAGAGCGACGAGCTGGGGGTGCAGAAGCGGCTGCGGACGGAGGTGATCCAGCTGGAGGACACGCTGGCCCAGGTGCGCAAGGAGTACGAGATGCTGCGCATCGAGTTCGAGCAGAACCTGGCGGCCAACGAGCAGGCGGGTGAGCCCCTCGGGTCCTTCCTCAGCTCCCCTCCGGGACCCCATGGGGTTGGGGGCCTCTTGGGGTTGGTCTTCGACCTTCTTCGTGGTCCCACCACTTATGGGAACACCCCAAAACGCTCTGGTTCCTCTTAATTTCGTCTTTATGACCCAACCCAACTCCATCAAGGGGTTGGGGACCTCTTGGGGTTGGTCTTCGACCTTCTCCGTGGTCCCACCACCTATGGGAACACCTTGAAACCCTCTGGTTCTTCTTAATTTCCTCTTTATGACCCAACCCAACACCAACATGGAGGTTGGGGGCCTCTTGGGGTTGGTCTTCCACCTTCTTCGTGGTCCTACCACCTATGGGAACACCCCAAGACGCTCTGGTTCCTCTTAATTTCCTTTTTATGACCCAACCCAACTCCAATATGGAGATTGGAGACCTCTTGGGGTTGGTCTTCCATCTTTCCATGGTCCCACCACTTATGGGAACACCTTGAAACCCTCTGGTTCTTCTTAATTTCCTCTTCATGACCCAACCCAACTCCAATATGGAGGTTGGAGACCTCTTGGGGTTGGTCTGCCACCCTCTCCATGGACCCATTGTCTCCATTTCTCCATGGGAACACCCCAAGACGCTCTGGTCCCTCTTAATTTCCTTTTTATGACCCAACTCAATGCCAACGTGGAGTTGGAGACCTCTTGGGGTTGATCCTCCACCCTCAACATGGTCCCACCACCTATGGGAACACCTTGAGATGCTCTGGTTCCTCTCAATTTCCTCTTTATGACCCAACCCAACGCCATCATGGGGTCGGAGACCTCTTGGGGTTGGTCTTCCATCTTTCCATGGTCCCACCACTTATGGGAACACCTTGAAACCCTCTGGTTCTTCTTAATTTCCTCTTCATGACCCAACCCAACTCCAATATGGAGGTTGGAGACCTCTTGGGGTTGGTCTGCCACCCTCTCCATGGACCCATTGTCTCCATTTCTCCATGGGAACACCCCAAGACGCTCTGGTCCCTCTTAATTTCCTTTTTATGACCCAACTCAATGCCAACGTGGGGTTGGAGACCTCTTGGGGTTGATCCTCCACCCTCAACATGGTCCCACCACCTATGGGAACACCTTGAGATGCTCTGGTTCCTCTCAATTTCCTCTTTATGACCCAACCCAACGCCATCATGGGGTTGGAGACCTCTTGGGGTTGGTCTTCCATCTTCTCCATGGTCCTACCACCTATGGGAACACCTTGAAACCCTCTGGTTCTTCTTAATTTCCTCTTTATGACCCAACCCAACTCCAATATGGAGGTTGGGGGCCTCTTGGGGTTGGTCTTCCACCTCCTCCGTGGTCCCACCACTTATGGGAACACCCCGAGATGCTCTGATCCCTCTTAATTTCCTCTTTATGACCCAACCCAACGCCAATATGGAGGTTGGAGACCTCTTTGGGTTGGTTCTCCACCCTCTCCATGAACCCATCGTCTTCATTCCTCCATGGGAACACCCCAACACACTCTGGTCCCTCCTAATTTCCTCTTTATGACCCAACCCAACGCCAATATGGGGTTGGAAGCTTCTTTGGGTTGGTCCTCCACCCCCTCCATGGTCCCACCACCTATGGGAACACCCCAAGACCCTCTGCCCCCTCTTCATCTCCTCTCTCTGACCCCACCCAACACTTGAGGGAGGTGTCGGGGTGGTTTGTGGGGTCCCCCCCACCCCCCCCTAAACCTTTTTTGGGGTCCGTCCATCCCCCCCCAGGCCCCATCAACCGGGAGATGCGGCACCTGATCAGCAGCCTGCAGAACCACAACCACCAGCTGAAGGGCGACGTGCAGCGCTACAAGCGCAAGCTGCGGGAGGTGCAGGCCGAGATCAACAAGGTGGGCGGGGCCTCGAGAGGGCGGGGCCTCGAGGGGAGGGGCCTAAATTGGGCGGGGGCGGCGTGGGTGGGGCTCGGGGCAAGGCGTCACCCCGTCACGGCCACTTTGGTTGAATCGCGGCGTTGCCCCTTTAAGGGGGAAGGGTGGGGCTAGGGGGTGTGGCCAGCGCCTGGGAGGGGCTGGGGGAAGGGGGTGGGGCCTTCAAGGAGCGTTGGTGGGCCCCATTCCATGGTTGGTGGAAGGAGAGCATTGCCCCTTTAAGGGGGAAGGGTGGGGCTGGGGGTGTGGCCAGCGCCTGGGAGGGGATTGGGTGGCTGATGGAAGGGGGCAGGGCCTTCAAGCAGCATTGGTGGGCCCCACCCTATCAGTTGGGGGACAGAGAGCGTTGCCCCTTTAAGGGGGAAGGGTGGGGCTGGGGGGTGTGGTCAACACCTGGGAGGGGCTGGTGGAAGGGGGCGGGGCCTTAAAGCAGCATCGGTGGGCCCCACCCTGTTGGGTGGTGGATGGAGGGCGTTGCCCCTTTAAAAAGGAGGGGGTGGGGCCAGGTTTTTGCAAAGTGGGTGGGGCTTAAAAGGGCAATGCCACAGGAGGGTGGGTGGGCCCCATTGAAGGGGTGGGGGTGGGAGGGGCCTGCTTTAAGGGGGAGGGGCTTTGGGAATGGGTGGGGCCTTAAAAGGGCAATGCTGCTTGTTGCTGGGGTGGGCCCACTTAAAATTTAGGGGCCGCCCCTTTAAGAAGTGGGCGGAGTTTCTCAAAATAGACCCTGAGGGGGGTGGGGGGGGGGGGTCTTAAAAGGGCTCTGCCACAGGGAGCGAGGTGGGCCCCACCGCTGCTTCTTAAAAGGGCTACGCCCCAGCTTTGTGGGCGTGGCTCCCCCTGACTCCTCCCCTCTCCCCCCCAGCTCCGCCTCCAAGCCAGCGGCGCCCCGCCCCCCTCGGGCCCCGCCCCGCCCCCTCCCCCTCCCCCCTCCTCCTCCTCCTCCACCTCCGCCCCCTCCGCCCCATCGGAGGAGCCCCCGCCCGGCGGGGGCGGAGCCCCCCCAGGCCCCGCCCCCGTCAAAGAAGAAGAAGGCGGGGCCCCTCCAGGCCCCGCCCCCCCGGAACCCAAGCGGGAGGGGCCCCCGGCGGCCACGCCCCCCGCCCCCGTCGAGGCGCCCCCCCCGCCCCGGCGGGAGGAGGAGGAGCCCCCCGCCCCCACCCCCGCCCCCGCCCCTCCCCCTCCGCAGCCCCCTCCCCCTCCCCGCCTCAAGGAGCCCCCTCCCCCCGCCCCCCTCCCCCGCCCGGGGGGGTCCCGGGGGGGTCCCGAGAGGGAGCGGGGGAGGGAGAGGGAGAGGGAGCGCCCCAAGGGCCCCCCCGACGAGCCCAAGAAGAAGGACTCCGAGGTGCTCAAGCAGCTGCGGGGGGAGCTCAAGTGAGGGGGGGGGGCGAAATTTGGGGGGGTTGGGGGGGATTCGGGGGGGTTTGGGGGAGGTTTGGGGGGGTTTGGGTGAGATTTGGGGGGGGTTGAGGGGGCCTTATTGGGGTTTGGGGGGGATATGGGGGGGATTTGGGGCGTGGCGGGGGGATTTGGGGGGGTTATTGGGGGTTTGGGGGGGTTGGGGGGGATTTGGGGGGGATTTAGGGGGTCGTTATTGGGGTTTTGGGGGGATGGCGAGGGGATTTGGGGCGGTATTTGGGGGATTATTGAGGTTTTGGGGGGGTTATGGGGGGGTTATTGGGGTTTTGGGGGGGCTGGGGGGGAGATTTGGGGGGGGGTTGGGGGGATTTGGGGGGGATTTAGGGGGTCGTTATTGGGGTTTCGGGGGGATTTGGGGGGATGGCAGGGGGATTGGGGGGGCAATTTGGGGGATTATTGAGGTTTTTGGGGGGGTTATGGGGGGTTATTGGGGTTTTGGGGGGGCTGGGGGGGAGATTTAGGGGGGTATTTGGTTTTTTGGGGGGGATTTGGGGGGGTTATGGGGGGCAATTTGGGGCATTATTGAGGTTTTGGGGGGGTTATGGGGGGGTTATTGGGGTTTGGGGGGGCGATTTGGGGGAGAATTTGTTTTTTTGGGGGGGTTGGGGGGATGGTGGGGGGATTTGGGGGGGTTATGGGGGCAATTTGGGGCATTATTGAGGTTGGGGGGGGGTTATGGGGGGGGTTATTGGGGTTTTGGGGGGGCTGGGGGGGAGATTTGGGGGGCTGTTTGTTTCTATGGGGGGGGTTTAGGGGATTTGGGGGGGATTTGGGGGGTTGGTGGGGGGATTTGGGGGGTTATGGGGGCAATTTGGGGGATTATTGAGGTTTTTGGGGGGGTTATGGGGGGGTTATTGGGGGTTTGGGGGGGCTGGGGGGGAGATTTGGGGGGGTATTTGTTTCTTTGGGGGGGGTTGGGGGGATTTGGGGGGGTTATGGGGGCAATTTGGGGGATTATTGAGGTTTTTGGGGGGGTTATGGGGGGTTATTGGGGTTTGGGGGGGCGATTTGGGGGGGGTGTTTGTTTTTTTTGGGGGGGTTTGGGGGATTTGGAGGGGATTTGGGGGGATTTGGGGGGGTGGCGGGGGGATTTGGGGGAGTAATGGGGGATATTTGGGGGATTATTGAGGTTATGGGGGGTTATTGGGGTTTTGGGGGGGCTGGGGGGGAGATTTGGGGGGCTGTTTGTTTTTATGGGGGGGGTTTAGGGGATTTGGGGGGGATTTGGGGGGGTTATGGGGGCAATTTGGGGGATTAGTGAGGTTTTTGGGGGGGTTATGGGGGGGTTATTGGGGTTTGGGGGGGTGATTTGGGGGGGTATTTGGTTTTTTTTGGGGGGGTTGGAGGAGTTTTGGGGGGGTTGGGGGGATTTGGGGGGATGGCGGGGGGATTTGGGGGGGATTTGGGGGATTATTGAGGTTTTGGGGGGGTTATGGGGGGGTTATTGGGGTTTTGGGGGGGGCTATGGGGGAGATTTGGGGGGTATTTGTTTTTTTTTGGGGGGGGTTGGGGGGATTTGGGGGGGTTATGGGGGCAATTTGGGGTACTATTGAGGTTTTGGGGGGTTATGGGGGGGTTATTGGGGTTTGGGGGGGCAATTTGGGGGTTATTTGTTTTTTTTGGGGGGTTATGGGGTCGTTACTGGGGTTTTGGGGATTTTGGTGTCAGTTTGGGGGATTTTGGTATCATTTTGGGAGGTTTTGATGGGAGTTTTGGGGGTTTTGATGGGAGTTTTGGGGGATTTTGGTGTCAGTTTTGGGGGTTTTGGTGTCAGTTTGGGTGATTTTGGTGTCAGTTTGAGGGATTTTGGTGTCAGTTTGGGTAATTTTGATGTCAATTTGGGGCATTTTGGTGCCAGTTCGGCATTACCGGGGCCAGTTTTGCCGCACTTTCCATATCCCTACCACAACATTGACTATGCAAACGACATGCAAACGACCCTAACCGTATGCTAACGATATGCAAATGAGCAGGAAGGCGCAGGAGAGCCAGAAGGAGATGAAACTGCTCCTGGACATGTACAAATCGGCGCCCAAGGAGCAGCGCGACAAGGTGCAGCTGATGGCGGCCGAGAGGAAGAGCAAGGCCGAGGTGAGGCCGGGCGCTTGACGAGGGGCTAATTAGCCATCGGGAGGCCTTAACGAGATGCTAATTAGGCCGAGGAGCTGCGGGGGAGGGCGAGGGAGCTGGAGGAGAGGGAGCGGCGCGAGAGCAAGAAGCTGGCGGACGAGGAGGCGCTGCGGCGCCTGCGCCAGGCCGAGGAGCAGATCGAGCACCTCCAGCGCAAGCTGGCGGCCACCAAGCAGGTGGGCGGGGCTTCAGGGGGGTGGGCGGGGCTTAGGGGGGCGTGGGCGGGGCTTGGGGTGGGCGTGGTCCAAGGTGGGAGGGGCTTGAGGGGGTGGCGGGGTGGGGTGGGGTAGAGGGGAGGTGATGGTGGAGGGGTGGGCGGGGCTTAATGGGGATGGGTGGGGCTTAAGGGGGGTGGGCGGGGCTTAGGGGGGTGTGGGCGGGGCTTGGGGTGGGCGTGGTCGAAGGTGGGAGGGGCTGGAGGGGGTGGGTGGGGTGGTGGGTTGGGGTAGGGGGTGGTGGTGGAGGGGTGGGCGGGGCTTAATGGGGGATGGGTGGGGCTTAAGGGGAGTGGGCGGGGCTTGAGGGGGTGTGGGCGGGGCTTGGGGTGGGCGTGGTCAAAGGTGGGAGGGGCTTGAGGGGGTGGGTGGGGTGGTGGGGTGGGCTAGAGGGTGGGTGATGGTGGAGGAGTGGGCGGGGCTTAATGGGGATGGGCGGGGCTTAAAGGGAGTGGGCGTGGCCTAAATGGATGGGCGGGGCTAATGAGTGGGTGTGGTCACAGCTGGGCGGGACTTGGAGGAGGGGTTGGGGATATGGGATGGGTTGGGCTAGAGGGTGGGCGATGGTGGAGGGGTGGGCGGGGCTTAAAGGGGGTGGGTGGGGCTTAAGGGGAGTGGGCAGGGCTTGAAGGGAGTGGGAGTGGCCTAAATGGGTGGGCAGGTTAATGAGTGGGTGTGGTCACTGGTGGGCGGGGCTTGAGAGGGTGGGTGGGGTGACAGGATGCATTGGGCTAGGTGATGGTGCAGGGGTGGGAGGGGCTTAAAGGGAGTGGGCGGGGCTTAACGGGGGTGGGAGGGGCCTAAATGGATGCGCGGGGCTAATGGGTGGAAGGGGCCACGAGTGGGCGGGGCTTGGAGTGGGTGGGGCTGAAGGGGGGTTGTAGGGTGGGCGATGGTGGAGGAGTGGGTATAGATGGGGTGGGCAGGGCTAAAAGGGATGGGCGTGGCTAAAACGGGAGGGCGGGGCTTAAATAGTGGGTGGGGCTTGTATGGGTGGGTGTGGTCACGGGGTGGGCGGGGCTTAAAGGATGGTGGGGGTATGGGGTGGGTGCTGCTACAAGGGAGGGCACGGATGGGGTGGGCGGGGCTAAAACTGATGGGCGGGGCTAAGAGTGATGGGCGGGGCTTAGGGGAGAGGGCGGGGCTTACAGATAAAAGGGGTGGAGCCCTTTCGGAAGGGGGCGGGACCTTAGGGGGGCAGGAGGGCAGGGCGTTCCAACAGGGCCCGGCGGGCGGGGCCGATGACATCAGGGGCCCGCCCTATATTTTCACGGGCGCCTTCGGTGACGTCACCGGCCTCGCTATGACATCATAAGACCAGTTACGACGTCATAAGACCAGTTATGACGTCATAAGACCGGTTATGACATCATAAGACCGGTTATGACGTCATAAGAGCAGTTACGGCGTCCCCCGCCCGGTTCACGGCGCGCGCCGTCGGGGCCGGGGAGCGGCGGCGATGGCGCGCCCTTCGCCCGTTGACCCCGTTGGGCTTTGCCGATGACGTCACGGGGCTTTTCCGATGACGTCACCGCCCTTTTTTGATGACGTCACGGGGCAGGAGGAGGAGGCGCTGCTGTCGGAGATGGACGTGACGGGCCAGGCCTTCGAGGACATGCAGGAGCAGAACCTGCGGCTGCTGCAGCAGCTGCGCGAGAAGGACGACGCCAACTTCAAGCTGATGTCGGAGCGCATCAAGGCCAACCAGATCCACAAGCTGCTGCGCGAGGAGAAGGACGAGCTGGCCGAGCAGGTCCTGGCCCTCAAGGCGCAGGTAGAACGAGGAGGGGGGGGGGTGGGGACCCAAAAATTTGGGTTGAGGACACCCAAGGGTCCAAGGTGGTGGAGAATCTGGTATTTGGGTTGAGGACACCCAAGGGTTCAAGGTGGTGGGATCCCAAAAGTTTGGGTTGGGGACACCCAAGAGTCCAAGGTGGTGGAGACCCAGATGTTGGGGTTGACGCCACCCAAGGGTCCAAGGTGGTGGAGACCCCAATCCTTGGGTTGAGGACACCCAAGGGTCCAAGATGATGGAGACCCAAAAATTTGGGATGAGGACGCCCAATGGTCCGAGGTGGTGGACACCCAAGGGTCCAAGGTGGTGGAGACCCAAGTGTCCGAGGTGGTGGAGACCCAAAAATTTGGGTTGAGGACACCCAAGGGTCCTCAAGGTCGTAGAGACCCAAAAATTTGGGGTGAGGCCACCCAAGGGTCCAAGATGACGGAGACCCCAAATCCTTGGCTTGAGGCCACCCAAGGGTCCAACGTTGAGCCCACCCAAGTGCCCAAGACGACGGAGACCCCAAAATTGGGGTCGAGAACCCCCAAGTGCCCAAGATGATGGAGACCCAGACGTTTGGGTTGAGGACACCCAAGGGTCCAAGGTGGAGGACACCCAAGGGTCCAAGGTCATGGAGACCCAGATATTTGGGTTGAGGACACCCAAGGGTCCAAGATGATGGAGACCCAAGGGTCCGAGGTGGTGGAGACCCAAGGGTCTGAGGTGATGGAGACCCAAAAATTTGGGATGAGGACACCCAAGGGTCCAAGGTGATGGAGACCCAGATATTTGGGTTGAGGACACCCAAGGGTCCAAGGTGGTGGAGACCCAAGAGTCTGAGGTGATGGAGACCCAAAAATTTGGGTTGAGGACACCCAAGGGTTCAAGGTGGTGGACACCCAAGGGTCCAAGGTTGCGGAGACCCAAGGGTCTTAGGTGGTGGAGACCCAAAAATTTGGGGTGAGGACACCCAAGGGTCCAAGGTGGAGGACACCCAAGGGTCTGAGGTGATGGAGACCCAGATGTTTGGGTTGAGGACACCCAAGGGTCCAAGATAGAGGAGACCCAAGGGTCCGAGGTGGTGGAGACTCAAAAATTTGGGATGAGGACACCCAAGGGTCCAAGATGATGGAGACCCAAGTGTCCAAGGTGGTGGAGACCCAAAAATTTGGGGTGAGGCCACCCAAGGGTCCAAGGTGGAGGACACCCAAGGGTCTGAGGTGATGGAGACCCAAAAATTTGGGGTGAGGCCACCCAAGGGTCCAAGGTCGTGGAGACCCAAAAATTTGGGGTGAGGCCACCCAAGGGTCCAAGATGACGGAGACCCCAAATCCTTGGCTTGAGGCCACCCAAGGGTCCAAGGTGGAGCCCACCCAAGTGCCCAAGACGACGGAGACCCCAAAATTGGGGTCGAGAACCCCCAAGTGCCCAAGATGATGGAGACCCAGACGTTTGGGTTGAGGACACCCAAGGGTCCAAGGTGGAGGACACCCAAGGGTCCAAGGTCATGGAGACCCAGATATTTGGGTTGAGGACACCCAAGGGTCCAAGATGATGGAGACCCAAGGGTCCGAGGTGGTGGAGACCCAAGGGTCTGAGGTGATGGAGACCCAAAAATTTGGGATGAGGACACCCAAGGGTCCAAGGTGATGGAGACCCAGATATTTGGGTTGAGGACACCCAAGGGTCCAAGGTGGTGGAGACCCAAGAGTCTGAGGTGATGGAGACCCAAAAATTTGGGTTGAGGACACCCAAGGGTTCAAGGTGGTGGACACCCAAGGGTCCAAGGTTGCGGAGACCCAAGGGTCTTAGGTGGTGGAGACCCAAAAATTTGGGGTGAGGACACCCAAGGGTCCAAGGTGGAGGACACCCAAGGGTCTGAGGTGATGGAGACCCAGATGTTTGGGTTGAGGACACCCAAGGGTCCAAGATAGAGGAGACCCAAGGGTCCGAGGTGGTGGAGACTCAAAAATTTGGGATGAGGACACCCAAGGGTCCAAGATGATGGAGACCCAAGTGTCCAAGGTGGTGGAGACCCAAAAATTTGGGGTGAGGCCACCCAAGGGTCCAAGGTGGAGGACACCCAAGGGTCTGAGGTGATGGAGACCCAAAAATTTGGGGTGAGGCCACCCAAGGGTCCAAGGTCGTGGAGACCCAAAAATTTGGGGTGAGGCCACCCAAGGGTCCAAGATGACGGAGACCCCAAATCCTTGGCTTGAGGCCACCCAAGGGTCCAAGGTGGAGCCCACCCAAGTGCCCAAGACGACGGAGACCCCAAAATTGGGGTCGAGAACCCCCAAGTGCCCGATGCCCTGCAGACCCTCGCCCACCTCCCCGTGACGGATCCCACCCACGGCTCCTGACCCCCCACCCCCACCCCGGGGTGTCGCGGGTGCCCACCCTCGGCGTCACCCCATCCCCCCCCCAGGTGGACGCGCAGCTGCTGGTGGTGCAGAAGCTGGAGGAGAAGGAGCGGGTGCTGCAGGGCAGCCTGGCCTCGGTGGAGAAGGAGCTGGCGCTGCGCTCCCAGGCCCTGGAGCTCAACAAGAGGAAGGCGAGCACCTTTGGGTGGGGGTGGGGGGGGGGGCACCCAAGGGTGCGGGGCGGGGACGGGGACGGCGGCTCAAAGGGAGTTGAGGGGCGTGGGTGGGCGTCGTGAGGGGAACCGACCCTGTGGGACCCGACCCTATGGGACCCGACCCTATGGGATGTAGGGGATGGGGGTGGGCGTCATGAGGGGACCCAACCCTATGGGACCCAACCCTATGGGACCCGACCCTATAGGGTGTAGGGGATGGGGGTGGGCATCATGAGGGGACCCAACCCTATGGGACCCAACCCTATAGGATCTAGGGGATGGGGGTGGGCATCATGAGGGGACCCAACCCTATAGGACCCAACCCTATGGGACCAACCCTATAGGATGTAGGGGATGGGGGTGGGCATCATGAGGGGACCCAACCCTATAAGACCCAAGGGTCATGGGTGGCCATCACCAAGGAACCCAACCCTATAGGATTTAGGGGTCATGGGTGGCCATCACGAGGGGACCCAACCCTATGGGACCAACCCTATAGGATGTAGGGGATGGGGGTGGGCATCACGAGGGGACCCGACCCTATAGGACCAACCCTATGGGATGGAGGGGATGGGGGTGGGCATCACAAGAAGACCCAACCCTATTGTACCCAACCCTATGGGACCCAACCCTATGGGACCAACCCTATGGGACCCAACCCTATAGGATCTAGGGGATGGGGGTGGGCATCACGAGGGGACCCAACCCTATAGGACCAACCCTATGGGATGTAGGGGATGGGGGTGGGCATCATGAGGGGACCCGACCCTATGGGACCCAACCCTACAGGACCTGGTTGCCCATCACAAGGGGACCCAAGACAAGGGGACCCAACCCTCCAGGACCCAACCCTGCGGGACCCAACCCTATGGGCCCCAACCCTACAGGACCCGACCCTACGGGCCCCAACCCTACATGACCTGAACCTATGGGGCCCAACCCTCCAGGACCCAACCCTACGGGACCCAAGACAAGGGACCCGACCCTATGGGCCCCAACCCTACAGGACCCGACCCTATGGGACCCAAAACAAGGGGACCCGACCCTATGGGACCTGGTTGCCCATCATGAGGAGACCCAACCCTACAGGACCCGACCCTATGGGCCCCGACCCTATGGGACCCAACCCTACAGGACCCAACCCTACAGGACCCAAGACAAGGGACCCAACGCTATGGGCCCCAACCCTACAGGACCCAACCCTATGGGACCCAAGACAAGGGACCCGACCCTACAGGCCCCAACCCTACAGGCCCCAACCCTATGGGCCCCAACCCTATAGGATCTAGGGGACATGGGTGGTCATCATGGAGGAACCCAACCCTATAGGATCTAGGGGATGGGGGTGGCCATCATGAGGAGACCCGACCCTACAGGACCCAACCCTACAGGACCCAACCCTACGGGCCCCAACCCTATGGGCCCCAACCCTACAGGACCCGACCCTATGGGCCCCAACCCTACAGGACCCAACCCTATGGGGCCCAACCCTACAGGACCTGACCCTATGGGCCCCAACCCTACAGGACCCAAGACAAGGGACCCAACCCTATGGGCCCCAACCCTACAGGACCCGACCCTATGGGACCCAAAACAAGGGGACCCGACCCTATGGGACCTGGTTGCCCATCATGAGGAGACCCAACCCTACAGGCCCCAACCCTACAGGACCCGACCCTATGGGCCCCAACCCTACAGGACCCAACCCTACGGGACCCAAGACAAGGGACCCGATCCTACAGGCCCCAACCCTACAGGCCCCAACCCTACAGGACCCAACCCTATGGGCCCCAACCCTATAGGATCTAGGGGTCATGGGTGGCCATCATGAAGGAACCCAACCCTATAGGACCTAGGGGATGGGGGTGGCCATCATGAGGGGCCCCAACCCTATGGGACCCAACCCTACAGGACCTGGTTGCCCATCACAAGGGGACCCAACCCTACAGAACCCGACCCTATGGGCCCCAACCCTACAGAACCCGACCCTACGGGCCCCAACCCTACATGACCCGACCCTATGGGACTTGGGGGGTCCTTGGGGACCCCGGTGACCCTCCCCGCGTCCCCCCCCCCCCCCCCAACAGGCGGTGGAGGCGGCGCAGTTGGCCGAGGACCTGCGGGCGCAGGGGGAGCACGTCCAGGCCCGGCTGCGGGAGCTGCAGGCCTGCGCCGCCGAGAACCGGGCCGCCAAGGACAAGGAGTCCCTCAGCCTCAAGAGGGCCCAGGTGGGCGCCTATGGGATCCATAGGGGGCGCTGGGGGGGGCTATAGGTCCTGGGGGGGGACCTATGGGTGGGCTGGGGGGGGCTATGGGGGTGTGGGGGCGTCTATGGGGGGGCTGGGGGCGTCTGTGGGGGGTCTGGGGGCGCCTATAGGGTGTCTGGGGGTACCTATAGGGGGCAGGGGGACCTATAGGGGGTCTGGGGGGGGACCTAGAGGGGGTCTGGGGGTACCTATATGGGGATCTATAGGGGGTCTGGGGGAACCTATAGGGGGTCTATGGGGATCTATAGGGGGTCTGGGGTACCTATAGGGGGGCTATGGGGACCTATGGGGGGTCTGGGGGTACCTATATGGGGGATATAGGGACCTATAGGGGGTCTGGGGGTACCTATAGGGGGGCTATGGGGATCTATAGGGAGTCTGGGGGTACCTATAGGGGGTCTGGGGGTACCTATATGGGGGCTATGGGGACCTATAGGGGGTCTGGGGGTACCTATAGGGGGTAGGGGGACCTATAGGGGGTCTGGGGGGACCTATAGGGGGTCTGGGGGGACCTATAGGGGGGCTATGGGGATCTGTAGGGGGTCTGGGGGTACCTATAGGGGGTCTGTAGGTGGTGTGGGGGTCCTATAGGGGTTCTGGGGGAACCTATATGGGGGCTATGGGGATCTGTAGGGGGTCTGGGGGTACCTATAGGGGGGCTATGGGGATCTATAGGGGGTCTGGGGGTACCTATAGGGGGGCTATGGGGACCTATAGGGGGTCTGGGGGTACCTATATGGGGGCTATGGGGATCTATAGGGGGTCTGGGGGTACCTATAGGGGGTCTGGGGGTACCTATATGGGGGCTATGGGGATCTATAGGGGGTCTGGGGGAACCTATAGGGGGTCTATGGGGATCTATAGGGGGTCTGGGGGGCCCTATAGGGGTCTGGGGGCACCTATAGGGGGGCTATGGGGATCTATAGGGGGTCTGTGGGGACGTGGGGGGGTGCCTGGGGGGACCTATAGGGGGCAGGGGGACCTATGGGGGGTCCGGGGGGGGACCTATAGGGGGTGTGGGGGTCCTTCTGGGGGGCATGGGGACCTATGGGGGTCTGGGGGCACCTATAGGGGGGGTGTGAGGACCTATAGGGTGTCTGGGGGAAGCTATAGGGGGCTGTGGGGACCTATAGGGGTCTGGGGGGGACATTTAGGGGGTCTGGGGGGCCTGTAGGGGGGGTCTGGGGGAACCTATAGGAGATCTGAGGGGCTCTGAAGGGGGCAAATTCGGGCTTCCGGGGGTCCCTTCGGGGGCATATGGGCTCTATAGGGGTCTGGGGGGGAGAGGGGGGGGGCACCCATGGGTGCCGTGGGTCACCCCCCACCCCCCCCCCCAGGAGGAGCTGTCGCGGCTGCGCCGGAAGCTGGAGAAGCAGCGGAAGGTGGAGGTGTACGCCGACGCCGACCAGATCCTGCAGGAGGAGATCAAGGAGTACCGGGTGCGGGGCGGGGAGCACCCATGGGTGCTGGTTGGGGGACGGGGGTGGGCCGGGAGGTCCCGGTCGGGGGGTTGGGGAAGCAGCGGGGGGGGTTGGAGGGCCTTGGGGGGAGGTTGGGGGGACGTGGAGGGGGCTGGAGGGGGTTGGGGTGGGGTCGCAGCAGCCATGGGTGGGGTTGGAGCACCCATGGGTGGGGTTGGAGGGCTCTTGAGTTGACTTTGGAGGACCTGGGATGGGGCTGGAGGACCTTGGGGTTGGGTCCTAGCACCCATGGGTGCGGTTGGAGGACCTTGGGGTTGGGTGGTAGCACCCATGGGTGGGGCTGGAGGACCTTGGGTGAAGGTTGGAGGACCTTAGATGGGGTTGGAGAACCTTCAGGTTGGGTCGTAGCACCCATGGGTGGGACTGGAGCACCCATGGGTGGGCTTGGAGGACCTTGGGGTTGGGTCCTAGCACCCATGGGTGGGGTCGGAGGACCTTCCGGTTGAGTTGGAGCACCCATGGGTGGGTCTGGAGGACCTTCAGGTTGAGTCCTAGCACCCATGGGTGGGGTATGAGGACCTGGGTTGGGTCTGGAGGACCTTGGGGTTGGGTTGTAGCACCCATGGGTGGGGTTGGAGCACCCTTGGGTGGGGTCAGAGGAGCTGGGATGGGTCTGGAGCACCTTGGGGTTGGGTTGTAGCACCCATGGGTGGTGGTGGAGGGCTCTTGAGTTGACTTTGGAGGACCTGGGATGGGGTTGGAGGACCTTGGGGTTAGGTCCTAGCACCCATGGGTGGGGTCATGGACCTGGGATGGGGTTGGAGGACCTTGGGGTTGAGTTGGAGCACCCATGGGTGGCTCTGGAGGACCTTCAGGTTGAGTCCTAGCACCCATGGGTGGGGTTGGAGGACCTGGGTTGGGTCTGGAGGCCCTTGGTGTTGGGTGGTAGCACCCATGGGTGGGGTTGGAGGACGTTAGATGGGGCTGGAGGACCTCGAGGTTCAGTCCTAGCACCCATGGGTGGGGTTGGAGCACCCTTGGGTGCGGTCAGAGGACCTGGGACGGGCTTGGAGGACCTTGGGGTTGGGTCCTAGCACCCATGGGTGGGGTTGGAGGACCTTAGATGGGTCTAGAGGACCTTGGGGTTGAGTTGGAGCACCCATGGGTTGGGTTGGAGCACCCATGGGTGGGGTTGGAGCACCCATGGGTGGGGTTGGAGGGCTCTTGAGTTGATCTTGGAGGACCTGGGATGGGGTTGGAGGACTTTGGGATTGGGTCCTAGCACCCATGGGTGCAGTTGGAAGACCTGGGATGGGGTTGGAGCACCCATGGGTGGGGTTGGAGGACCTTGGGGTTGAGTTGGAGCACCCATGGGTGGGGTTGCAGGACCTGGGTTGGGTCTGGAGGCCCTTGGTGTTGGGTGGTAGCACCCATGGGTGGGGTTGGAGGACGTTAGATGGGGCTGGAGGACCTCGAGGTTCAGTCCTAGCACCCATGGGTGGGGTTGGAGCACCCTTGGGTGGGGTCAGAGGACCTGGGTTGGGTCTGGAGCACCTTGGGGTTGGGTCGTAGCACCCACGGGTTGGATCCTAGCACCCACGGGTGGGGTCTGGAGAACCGTGGCTGCATCCCCAGGACCTTGGGGTGCACCGGCGGCACCCATGGGTGCCCGGGCGGGGCTGACGGCCATCTTGCCCCGCCCCCCCAGGCCCGCCTGACGTGCCCGTGCTGCAACGCCCGCAAGAAGGACGCCGTCCTCACCAAGTGCTTCCACGTCTTCTGCTTCGAGTGCGTCAAGAGCCGCTACGACACCCGCCAGCGCAAGTGCCCCAAGTGCAACGCCGCCTTCGGCGCCCACGACTTCCACCGCGTCTACATCAGCTGAGCCCCCCCCCCCCCCAACCCCGCCCCCCGGCACCCATGGGTGCTCCCCGACCGACCCCGGGTGCTCTACGGCCAACGGTGGGTCTTGGGGGTTGGCCAACGTCAACTTGGAGGACCGTGGGATCCTTTGTGGGTGTGTTAGGTGAAGACCGTGGGCACCCATGGGTGCTTCTTGATGTCCTGGGGTGCTCCAAAGCCTCTCCCAGCACCCATGGGTGCTCCCCGACCAACCCCGGGTGCTCTATGGTCAACGTTGGGTCTTGGGGGTTGGCCAACGCCACCTTGGAGGACCATGGAGCCCTTTCTACGTGAGTTAGATGAAGCCCATGGTGGTCCTTGAGCACCCATGGGTGCCCATTGACATCGTGGAGTGCCCCAAAGCCACCCCCGGCACCCATGGGTGCTCCCCGACCGACCCCGGGTGCTCTACGGCCAACGGTGGGTCTTGGGGGTTGGCCAATGTCAACGTGGAGGACCGTGGGACCCTTTGTGGGTGTGTTAGGTGAAGACCGTGGGCACCCATGGGTGCTTGTTGGCATCGTGGGGTGCCCCAAAGCCACCCCCGGCACCCATGGGTGCTCCCCGACCGACCCCGGGTGCCCTACGGCCAATGTTGGGTCTTGGGGGTTGGCCAACGTCAACTTGAAGGACCATGGAACCCTTTCTACATGAGTTAGATGAAGCCCATGGTGGTCGTTGAGCACCCATGGGTGCTTGTTGACATCGTGGGGTGTCCCAAAGCCACCCCCGGCACCCATGGGTGCTCCCCGACCGACCCCGGGTGCTCTACGGTCAACGGTGGGTCTTGGGGGTTGGCCAACGTCAACTTGGAGGACCGTGGGACCCTCTGTGGGTGTGTTAGGTGAAGACCGTGGGCACCCATGGGTGCTTCTTGATGTCCTGGGGTGCTCCAAAGCCACTCTCAGCACCCATGGGTGCTCCCAGACCGACCCCGGGTGCTCTACGGCCAACGGTGGGTCTTGGGGGTTGGCCAACGTCAACTTGGAGGACCGTGGGACCCTTTGTGGGTGTGTTAGGTGAAGACCATGGGCACCCATGGGTGCTTGTTAACGTCCTGGGGTGCTCCAAAGCCACCCCCGGCACCCATGGGTGCTCCCTGTCCAACCCTGGGTGCTCTACGGTCAACGTTGGGTCTTGGGGGTTGGCCAACGTCAACTTGGAGGACCATGGGACCCTTTGTGTGTGTGTTAGGTGAAGCCCATGGTGGTCCTTGAGCACCCATGGGTGCCCATTGCAATCGTGGGGTGCCTCAGTCCACCCCCACCACCCATGGGTGCTCCCAGACCGACCCCGGGTGCTCTATGGCCAACGTTGGGTCTTGGGGGTTGGCCAACGCCACCTTGGAGGACCATGGAGCCCTTTCTACATGAGTTAGATGAAGCCCATGGTGGTCCTTGAGCACCCATGGGTGCTTGTTAACATCGTGGAGTGCCCCAAAGCCACCCCCAGCACCCATGGGTGCTTCCTGACCAACCCCGGGTGCTCTACGGCCAACGGTGGGTCTTGGGGGTTGGCCAACGTCAACTTGGAGGACCGTGGGACCCTTTGTGTGTGTGTTAGGTGAAGACCATGGGCACCCATGGGTGCTTGTTGACATCATGGAGTGCCTCAATCCACCCCCAGCACCCATGGGTGCTCCCCGACCAACCCCGGGTGCTCTACGGCCAACGGTGAGTCTTGGGGGTTGGCCAACGCCACCTTGGAGGACCATGGAGCCCTTTCTACATGAGTTAGATGAAGCCCATGGTGGTCGTTGAGCACCCATGGGTGCTTGTTAACATCGTGGAGTGTCCCAAAGCCACCCCCAGCACCCATGGGTGCTCTCCGACCAACCCCGGGTGCCCTACGGTCAACAGTGGGTCTTGGGGGTTGGCCAACATCACCTTGGAGGACCATGGGACCCTCTGTGGGTGTGTTAGGTGAAGACCGTGGGCACCCATGGGTGCTTCTTGATGTCCTGGGGTGCTCCAAAGCCACTCCCAGCACCCATGGGTGCTCCCTGTCCAACCCTGGGTGCTCTACGGCCAACGGTGGGTCTTGGGGGTTGGCCAACGGCACCTTGGAGGACCGTGGGACCCTTTGTGGGTGTGTTAGGTGAAGACCGTGGGCACCCATGGGTGGTTGTTGACACCATGGAGTGCCCCAAGGCCACCCACGGCACCCATGGGTGCTCCCCGACCAACCCCGGGTGCTCTACGGTCAACGTTGGGTCTTGGGGGTTGGCCAACGCCACCTTGAAGGACCATGGAGCCCTTTCTACATGAGTTAGATGAAGCCCATGGTGGTCCTTGAGCACCCATGGGTGCCTGTTGGCATCGTGGGGTGCCCCAAAGCCACCCCCGGCACCCATGGGTGCTCCCCGACCGACCCCGGGTGCTCTACGGTCAACGGTGGGTCTTGGGGGTTGGCCAACGTCAACTTGGAGGACCGTGGGACCCTTTGTGGGTGCGTTAGGTGAAGACCGTGGGCACCCATGGGTGCTTGTTGAAATCATGGGGTGCCTCAGTCCACTCCCAGCACCCATGGGTGCTCCCTGACCATCCATTGGTGCTCTATGGTCAACGTTGGGTCTTGGTGGTTGGCCAACGCCACCTTGGAGGACTGTGGGACCCTTTGTGTGTGTGTTAGGTGAAGACCGTGGGCACCCATGGGTGCTTGTTAACATCGTGGGGTGTCCCAAAGCCACCCCCAGCACCCATGGGTGCTCCCCGACCAACCCCGGGTGCTCTACGGTCAACGTTGGGTCTTGGGGGTTGGCCAACGTCAACTTGGAGGACCATGGGACCCTTTGTGTGTGTGTTAGGTGAAGCCCATGGTGGTCCTTGAGCACCCATGGGTGCCCATTGCAATCGTGGGGTGCCTCAGTCCACCCCCACCACCCATGGGTGCTCCCCGACCAACCCCTGGTGCTCTATGGCCAACGTTGGGTCTTGGGGGTTGGCCAACGCCACCTTGGAGGACCATGGAGCCCTTTCTACATGAGTTAGATGAAGCCCATGGTGGTCCTTGAGCACCCATGGGTGCCCATTGACATCGTGGAGTGCCCCAAAGCCACCCCCGGCACCCATGGGTGCTCCCAGACCGACCCCGGGTGCTCTACGGCCAACGGTGGGTCTTGGGGGTTGGCCAACGTCAACTTGGAGGACCGTGGGCCCCTTTGTGGGTGTGTTAGGTGAAGACCGTGGGCACCCATGGGTGCTTCTTGATGTCCTGGGGTGCTCCAAAGCCTCTCCCAGCACCCATGGGTGCTCCCTGACCACCCATGGGTGCTCTATGGCCAACGTTGGGTCTTGGTGGTTGGCCAACGCCCCCCTGGAGGACCACCGTTGGCTTTGCGTCGGCGTCGGTTGAAGCCCAGGGTGCCCCGTGCCACCCATGGGTGCCCCCCGGTGATTGCTGGGTGCTCTGGCCCCGCCCCCTGCCCCTCCCCCCCCCAATAAAGCGCTTGGAGCTGTGGGCGTGGCTGCGCGTGGCCTCCTTGGGGGGGAGGGACCATAGAGAGTGGGGGGGGGGGGGGCTAGAGTGTCCCCTGGACACGTGGTGCCCTGCTGGCAACCATAGAGACGTGGAGGACTTCGGTAAACCATAGAGTGCTGGAGGACCTCTCGATGCAACCCAAGGAGTGGCCATAGAGTCCTGGAGGACTTTCCTCCTAGACAGTCCATGCAGAGACCATAGAGATGTGGAGGACCTTCCCCCTAGAAAGTCCACCCCATGGTCATAGAGTCCTAGAGGCCTTTCTTCCTAGGGATGAAAGCAATGATCATAGAGTCCTGGAGGACCTCCCTTCCAGAGAGCCCACGGAGTCACCATAAAGTGCTGGAGGACCTCCTTTCTAGAAAGTCCATCCCATGACCATAGAGTCCTGGAGGACCTTTGTCTTAGAATGTCCACGCAGTAACCATAGAGACCTGGAGGACCTCCTAGTGTAACCTGAGGAGCGACCATAGAGTCCTGGAGGACTTACCCAGAGCGCCCTCCCCCTGACCATAGAGTCCCGGAGGACCTCCCTCCTAGAGAGTCCAAACGATGACCATAGAGTCCCGGCAGACCTCCCTCACGGATCGCCCAAGTAGTGACCATAGAGACGTGGAGGACCACCTAGTGTAACCTGAGGAGCGACCATAGAGTCTGGGAGGACTCCTCCTGCAGTGACCATCGAGTCCTGGAGGACTTCTCTCCCGGATCGCCCACGCAGTGACCATAGAGACGTGGAGGACCTCCGTGCTAGAAAATCCAAACCGTGACCATAGAGTCCCGGAGGACCTCCCTCCCAGAGCGCCCACGTAGTGACCATGGAGTCCTGGAGGATTTCTCTTCTAGGGCGCCCACGCGGTGACCATAGAGTCTTGGAAGACCTCCCTCCCAGAGCGCCCTCCCCGTGACCATAGAGTCTCGGAAGACCTCCCTCCTAGAGAGTCCAAACGGTGACCATAGAGACCTGGAGGACTCCTCATGCAATGACCATAGAGTCCCGGAGGACCTCTCTCCCAGAGCGCCCACGTGGCGACCATAGAGTCCTGGAGGACTCCTCCTGCAGTGACCACAGAGTCCTGGAGGACCTTTGTCTTAGAGTCCTGGAGGACTTACCCAGCGCTCCCTCCCCATGACCATAGAGTCCCGGAGCCCCTCCCTCCTAGCGCGCCCTCCCCGTGACCATAGAGTCCCAACACCCCCCCGATGGCGGCGTCTCCTCCTGGCGTCTCCCCCCTCCCCCCTCCCCCTCCCCCCTCCCCCCCCTCCCCCCCCGGGGATGCGCCGCAGCCCCTCCCCCACCCCCCCTCCCCCTCCCCCTCCCCCCCCCTGGTCCGGGAGCTTTGGGGGCGCCGCGAGGCCGCCCGGTACCGGGGGGGGGGGGTGGGGGAGGGGGTGGGGGAGGGGCGGGGGGGGGTGGGGGAGGGGCTGCGGCGGCTCCCCGGGGGGGGAGGGGCGAGGGAGGGGGAGGGGGGAGGGGTGGGGGAGGGGCTGCGGCGGGCGGCGGAGGTGGGGGAAGGGCACAAGGGGGGGGTGGGGGAGGGGCACAAAGAGGGGGGGGTGGGGGTGGGGGAGGGGCGGGGGTCGTGACCCCGCCCCTCCCCCCCCCCCCCCCCCTCCCCCCCCCCAGCGGCTGCTGCTGCCCCAGGGGTACCCCGAGAGCGTCAGCGGGGACTACGGGAGGTACCAGGGCTGGGACAGCCTGCAGGTACTGGGAGCACTGGGAGGCACTGGGAGGGACTGGGGGGGCACTGGGAGGGGGTTGGGAGGGACTGGGGGGGGATTGGGGGGGATTGGGAGGGACTGCGAGGGAGTGGTTTATACTGGGAGGGGACTGGGGGGGAATTGGGAGGGACTGGGAGGCACTGGTTTATACTGGGAGGGGATTGGGAGGGGCTGGGGGGGGTTGGGGGGCACTGGGAGGGAGTGGGAGAAGTATAGGAGGGGACTGGGAGCACTGGGAGGGGACTGGGAGGGATTGGGAGGGGATTGGGGGGGACTGGGAGGGACTGGTTTATACTGGGAGGGCACTGGGAGGGGCTTGGGGGGGGGTTGGGGGGCACTGGGAGGGAGTGGGAGAAGTATAGGAGGGGACTGGGAGCACTGGGAGGGGACTGGGAGGGATTGGGAGGGGATTGGGGGGGACTGGGAGGGACTGGTTTATACTGGGGGGGCACTGGGAGGCACTGGGAGCAATATAGGAGGGGACTGGGAGCACTGGGAGGGGACTGGGAGGGGATTGGGGGGGATTGGGAGGGATTGGTTTATTGTGGGAGGGCACTGGGAGCAGTTTAGGAGGGGACTGGGAGCACTGGGAGGGGACTGGGAGGGACTGGGAGGGGATTGAGGGGCACTGGGGGGGGACTGGGAGGGACTGGGGGGGACTGGGGGGGAATTGGGAGGGAGTGGGAGGGCCTGGTTTATACTGGGAGGGCACTGGGGGGGACTGGTGTATACTGGGAGGGACTGGGAGAGGGTTGGGGGGGACTGGGAGGGACTGGGAGGGGACTGGGAGGGACTGGGAGGGGACTGGGTGGGATTGGGAGAAGTATAGGAGGGGACTGGGAGCACTGGGAGGGGACTGGGAGGGATTGGGAGGGGATTGGGGGGGACTGGGAGGGACTGGTTTATACTGGGGGGGCACTGGGAGGCACTGGGAGCAGTATAGGAGGGGACTGGGAGCACTGGGAGGGGATTGGGGGGGACTGGGAGGGACTGGTTTATACTGGGGGGGCACTGGGAGGCACTGGGAGCAGTATAGGAGGGGACTGGGGGCACTGGGAGGGACCGGGGGGCAGTGGGGAGGGGATTGGGAGGGAATTGGGGGGGACTGGGAGGGACTGGTTTATACTGGGAGGGCACTGGGAGCAGTATAGGAGGGGACTGGGAGCACTGGGAGGGGACTGGGAGGGGATTGAGGGGGGACTGGGGGGGACTGGTTTATACTGGGAGGGGACTGGGAGGGACTGGGGAGGATTGGGGGGGACTGGGAGGGGACTGGGAGGGGGATTGGGGGGGACTGGTATATACTAGGAGGTACTGGGAGGTGGTTGGGGGGGTCTGGGAGGGACTGGTTTATACTGGGAGGGTACTGGGAGGGACTGGGGAGGATTGGGGGGGGGGTTGGGGGGGATTGGGGGAGACTGGGAGGGGATTGGGGGGGACTGGGAGGGGGTGGGGGGGGACTGGTTTATACTGGGAGGGCACTGGGAGCAGTATAGGAGGGGACTGGGAGCACTGGGAGGGGGTTGGGAAGGACTGGGAAGGGGTTGGGGGGCACTCGGAGGGGACTGGGAGGGACTGGGGGGGACTGGGAGGGGACTGGGAGGGACTGGGGGGGACTGGGGGGGATTGGGAGGGAATTGGGGGGGACTGGATTATACTGGGAGGGCACTGGGGGGGACTGGTGTATACTGGGAGGGACTGGGAGGGGGTTGGGGGGGACTGGGAGGGACTGGGAGGGATTGGGAGAAGTATAGGAGGGGACTGGGAGCACTGGGAGGGGACTGGGGGGGGATTGGGAGGGGATTGGGGGGGACTGGTTTATACTGGGAGGGCACTGGGAGGGCACTGGGAGCAGTATAGGAGGGGACTGGGAGCACTGGGAGGGGATTGGGAGGGGATTGGGAGGGGACTGGGGGCACTGGGAGGGACCGGGGGGCAGTGGGGAGGGGATTGGGAGGGAACTGGGGGGGACTGGGAGGGACTGGTTTATACTGGGAGGGCACTGGGAGCAGTATAGGAGGGGACTGGGAGCGCTGGGAGGGGGTTGGGAGGGACTGGGGGAGACTGGGAGGGACTGG
The DNA here is from genome assembly GCF_965140915.1 of Aythya marila. NCBI lineage: Eukaryota > Metazoa > Chordata > Aves > Anseriformes > Anatidae > Aythya > Aythya marila. The sequence continues at coordinate 1,517,275 of NC_139072.1, read as the reverse complement.
GAAGGCCCTGAGATAGACTGGGAAGGGACTGGGAGGTGACAGGAGAAAGTTAGTTTTTACTGGTTCTTACTGGTTTGTACTGGTGCTTACTGGGAGGCGCTGTGCAGCACCCCGAGGGGCATTTCAGCAGCCTAGAGCCTTACTGGGAGCACTGGGAGTTACTGGGAGGGAGCAGAGCCCTACTGGTTATGGCTAGTAGGATTATTGATGCTTACTGGTTTATAGTGGTCCTTACTGGTTTATACTGGCCCATACTGGCAGGCACTGTGCAGCACCCTGAGGGGTCTTGAGGGCTTACTGGGAGCACTGGGTGATACTGGGAAGGATCTGGGCCTTAGCATTTATCAATACTGGTTCCTAGCAGTTTATACTGGCCTATACTGGTCCTTACTGGTTTATACTGGTCCCTAGTGGCAGGCACTCTGCAGCACCCTGAGGGGTGTTCTGGGGTCTGGAGGGCTTACTGGGAGCACTGGGAGCTACTGGGAGGGAGCAGAGCCTTATTGGTTATTGCTACTGGCCCATACTGGTTTATACTGGTTTATACTGGTCCTTACTGGTTTGTACTGGTCCGTACTGGCAGGCGCTGTGCAGCACCCTGAGGGGTGTCCTGGGGTCTGGAGGGCTTACTGGGAGCACTGGGAGCTACTGGGAGGGAGCAGAGCCTTATTGGTTATTGCTACTGGCCCATACTGGTTTATACTGGTTTATACTGGTCCTTACTGGTTTATACTGGTCCCTAGTGGCAGGCACTCTGCAGCACCCTGAGGGGTGTCCTGGGGTCTGGAGGGCTTACTGGGAGCACTGGGAGTTACTGGGCGGGATCTGGGCCTTTGTAGCTATCAATACTGGACAATACGGGTCCATACTGGTTTATACTGGTCCTTACTGGTTTGTACTGGTCCGTACTGGCAGGCGCTGTGCAGCACCCTGAGGGGTGTCCTGGGGTCTTGAGGGCTTACTGGGAGCACTGGGAGCTACTGGGCGGGATCTGAGCCTTAGTGGCTATTGCTACTGGTCCATCCTGGTTTATACTGGTTTATACTGGTCCTTACTGGTTTGTACTGGTCCGTACTGGCAGGCGCTGTGCAGCACCCTGAGGGGTGTCCTGGGGTCTGGAGGGCTTACTGGGAGCACTGGGAGCTACTGGGAGGGAGCAGAGCCTTATTGGTTATTGCTACTGGCCCATACTGGTTTATACCGGTTTATACTGGTCCTTACTGGTTTGTACTGGTCCGTACTGGCAGGCGCTGTGCAGCACGGTGACCGGGACGCTCTCCACCCGCGCCGTGCTGCAGACCGTGGGGGTCGGGGACAGCGCGGCCACCGCCACCGGGGCCACCCTCACCTGGGTGCTGCGCGGTGAGTCCACCCAAAATCCCCCTTTTTCGCCCCAAAATCGGCTCCGGCACCCCCAAAAACCCCCAGTTTCACCCCAAACATCCCCTCGTCCCCCCTCTGTTTTTCATTCTGGCCCCAAAATCTCCGGTAGTGGCCCCAAAACCCCTCAAAATGTGGCGACCCTGAATCCTTCATTTTCACCCCCAAAATCCTCCTTTTTCACCCCAAAATCAGCTCCGGCACCCCCAAAAACCCCCGATTTCACCCCAAATGTCCCCTCATTCCCCCTCAGTTTTTCATTCTGGCCCCAAAATCTCCGGTAGTGGCCCCAAAACCCCTCAAAATGTGGCGACCCCAAATCCTTCATTTTCACCCCAAAATCTCTCTTTTTCACCCCAAAATCAGGTCTAGGGCTCCTAAAATCCCCTGGTTTCACCCCAAATCTCCCCTCGTCCCCCTCCAGTTTTTTATTTTGGCCCCAAAACGCTCAGGTTTCCCCTCAATTTGGTGACCCCAAAACCTTTCTTTTCTGCCCCAAAATCACCCTTTCTCACCCCAAAATCTCCTGATTTACCTCCCCGAATTCTTTTATACCCCAAAATTCCGTGATTTCACCCCAAAATCTCATGATTTCACTCCCCAAATCCCATTTCTATCCCAAATCTCTTTGATTTCACCCGAAAATCTCCTGATTTCATTTCCAAATTCTGTATTTTTCCCAAATCTCCCTGCTTTCACCCCAAAATCCCCAGATTTCATTCCCAAATTCTCTTTTTTCCCCAAATCTCTCTGATTTCACCCCAGAATCTCCAGATTTCATTGCCAAATCCTATATTTTTCCCAAATCTCCCCAAAATCTTCAGATTTCATTTCCAAAGTCTCCTTTTTCCCAAATCTCCCCGATTTCACCCCAAAATCTCCTGATTTTATTCCCAATTTTTCCCAAATTTCCATGATTTCTCCCCAAAATTCCCTAATTTCACTCCCCAAATCCCATTTCTATCCCAAATTTCTCTGATTTCACCCCAAAATCTCTAGATTTCATTCCCAAATTCTACATTTTTTACCAAATCTCACCAATTTCACCCCAGAATCCCCAGATTTCATTCCCAATTTTTGAATTTTCCCAAATCTCCCTGATTTTACCCCAAAATTCCCTGATTTCATTCCCAAATCCTAGATTTTCCCCAAGTCTCCCTGATTTCACCCCAAAATCTCCAGATTTAATTCCCAAATTCTACATTTTTTACCAAATCTCAGCAATTTCACCCCAAAATTTCCAGGTTTCATTCTGAAATTCTGTATTTTCCCCAAATCTCTCTGATTTCACCCCAAAATCCCCAGATTTCATTCCCAAATCTCCCTGATTTCACCCCAAAATTCCCTAATTTCATTCACAAATTCTCTTTTTTTCCCAAATCTCTCTGATTTCACCCCAAACCGCTCTCATTATCCCCAAAATTTTCCCATATCCTTTTTCCCTCCCGGCTTAATTCCCAAAATCTCCGGATTTCACCCCAAAGTTTCCTCGCCCCCAAATTTCCCTGATTTCACCCCAAAATTTCATGATTTTGATTTAAATCTTTTGGGGTGCCCCAAAATTGGCGGATTTCACCCCAAAATTGTGTCCCCGCAGATGGGGTGGGGATGGTGACGCGCATCATCTTCGCCTGGCTCCAGGGGTGAGCACTGGGGGCACTGGGAGGGACTGGGAGCACTGGGAGGGACTGGGAGGGGTCATTGGGGTTACTGGGAGGGACTGGGAGGGGTCACTGGGGGGACTGGGAGGGACTGGGAGGGGTCACTGGGGGGACTGGGAGGGACTGGGAGCACTGGGAGGGACTGGGAGGGGTCATTGGGCTTACTGGGAGGGACTGGGAGGGGTCATTGGGGTTACTGGAAGTTACTGGGAGCACTGGGAGGGATTATTGGGATTACTGGGAGTTACTGGGAGGGTTCACTTGGGTTACTGGGATGTACTGGGAAGTGTTACTGGGAGCACTGGGAGGGGCTACTGGTTGTTACTGGTTATCACTGGGGCCCTTCTTGGTCCATACCAGTCCCTACTGGTCCGTACTGGTTTATCCTGACCCATACTGGTTTATACTGGTCTATATTTGTTATAGGGGGTCTGTGCTAGTCTATACTGGTTTATACTGGTCCATACTGGTTTATACTGGTGTGTATTGGTTATATGGGTTTGTGCTGGTCTATATTGGTTCATATTGGTTTATACTGGTATGTACTGGTCTATACTGGCCTAGATAAGCATGTACTGGTCCATACTGATTCATACCAGTCTATACTGGCATATACTGGTATGTACTGCTTTGTACTGGGCCATACTGGTCTATACTGGCCCATACTGGTTTATACTGGTCTGTACTGGTTGGTACTGGTCTGTACAGGTCCATACTGGTCTATACTGGTCTATACTGGTTTGGTTTGTGCTGGTCTATATTGGTCCATACTGGTTGGTACCAGTCTTTATACTGGTTGGTACTGGTCCATACTGGTTGGTACTGGTCTGTATGGGTCCATACTGGTCCATACTGGCTTGGTTTGTACTGTACTATGCTGGTCCATATTGGTCCATACTGGTCCATACTGGTTTATACTGGTCTGTACTGGTCCATACTGGTTTATATTGGGCCATACTGGTTTATGTTGGGCCATACTGGTTTATACTGATCTGTACTGATCCGTACTGGTTTATACTGGTCTATACTGGTTGGTACCAGTCCATACTGGTCCATACTGGTTTATACTGGTCCCTCCCCCACAGACCCTCCCTGGACTGCGAGGCCAAGCAGTGGCGGTGAGTCACGTGACCTCCCGTGAACCCCGCCCCTCGGCGCTAAACCCCGCCCCTTGGCGCTAAACCCCGCCCCTCGGCGCTAACCCCGCCCCCTTTGCGCTAACCCCGCCCCCTTTCTCGGTGGCCCCGCCCCCTTGCAGGCTGGCTGCTGACGTCATCAACGACGCGGGGCTGCTGCTGGAGCTGCTGGCGCCCGGCTGCGGGGGGGCGGGGCCTCTGCTGCTGGGCGTGGCCGCCGTCGCCAAGGTGTGACGTCATAGGGGGCGTGGCCTCGAGGGGTTGGGGGCGGGGTTTGGGGGATTGGGGGCGGGGTTTGGGGTGGTTGGGGGCGGGGTTTGGGGGTTCGGGGTGGGGTTTTGGTGGGTTGGGGGCGGGGTTTGGGGGCGTAGGGGCGTGGCCTGTGGGTTGGGGGCGGGGTCTGTGGGTTTTGGGGGTTGGGGGCGGGGCTTGGGGTGGTTGGGGGCGGGGTTTGGGGGTTGGGGGTGGGGTTTGGGGTGGGAGGGGGCAGGGTTGGGGGGCCTGGGGGTGGGGGTGATGTCATAGGGGGCGTGGCTTCGTGGAGGCGGGGCTTGTGGGGTTGGGGGCGGGGCTTGGGGGCTTGGGGGCGTGGCCTGGGGGCTTGGGGGCGGGGTTTGGGGGCTGGGGGAGGTGTTAGAGGGGTACTGGGAGGCACTGGGGGGGTACTGGGGGGTACTGGGAGATACTGGGGTGTGACTGGGGAATACTGGGGGATACTGGGAGATACTGGGGGGTACTGGGAGATACTGGGGGGCACTGGGGGTGTACTGGGGGGTACTGGGAGGTACTGGGGGGGTACTGGGGAACACTGGGAGTATACTGGGAGATACTGGGGAGTACTGGAATGGTCCTGGGGGATACTGGGGAGTACTGGGAGATACTGGGGGGTACTGGGGTGATGGCAAAGGGATACTGGGGGATGCTGGGAGATACTGGGGGATACTGGGAAGCACTGGGTGTTACTGGGAGGCACTGGGGAGCCACTGGGTGCCATTAGGGTCCCATTGGGTGCCCCTGGGCGATACTGGGGGATACTGGGAGCTACTGGGCTGCCGTTCTGGTGGCGCTGGGAGGCACTGGGGTGGTACTGGTTGTTACTGGGAGCTACTGGGGTGTTACTGGGAGCTACTGGGTGTTACTGGGAGGCACTGGGGAGCCACTGGGTGCCATTAGGGTCCCATTGGGTGCCCCTGGGCGATACTGGGTGATACTGGGAACTACTGGGGTGGTGTTATGGTGGCACTGGGAGGCACTGGGTTGTTACTGGGAGCTACTGGGATGTTTCTGGGAGGCACTGGGGTGTTACTGGGAGGCACTGGGTGCCATTAAGGTCCCATTGGGTGCCCCTGGGCGATACTGGGTGATACTGGGAGCTACTGGGGTGGCGTTCTGGTGGCACTGGGAGCTACTGGGGTGTTACTGGGAGCTACTGGTGTGTTACTGAGAGGCACTGGGTGTTACTGGGAGGCACTGGGTGCCACTGGGTGCCATTAAGGTCCCATTGGGTGCCCCTGGGCGGTACTGGGTGATACTGGGAGCTACTGGGCTGCCGTTCTGGTGGCGCTGGGAGGCACTGGGGTGGTACTGGTCGTTACTGGTTCATACTGGGAGCCAACTGGTGTCCCCAGAGCGCGGTGGCGGTGGCGGGCGGGGCCACGCGGGCGGCCGTGGCCGTGCACCAGGCCCGCAGGGAGAACGCGGCCGAGGTGAGCGCCAAGGACGGCAGCCAGGTGAGACTGGTTTGGACTGGGACAAACTGGGAGCACTGGGAGGGGCTGGGGAGGGCGCTGGGAAGGGATTGGGGGGGGTTGGGGGGCACTGGCAGGGACTGGGAGGGACTGGGAGGGGACTGGGAAGGAGCGGGGTGGTGGGTGGGGTCACTGGGAGGGACTGGGAGGGGTCACTGGGGTTACTGGGAGGGACTGGGAGCGCTGGGGGTGGGAGTGGGATGAGGGGAGGGCAACTGGTTTGTAATGGGAGCTCTGGGAGGGGAACTGGGAGCACTGGGAGGAACTGGGAGGGCAACTGGTTGGTACCGGGAGCACCGGGAGTGGAACTGGTTCATACTGGGAGCACTGGGAAGGGAACTGGTTCGTACTGGGAGGGGAATAGGTTCGTACTGGGAGCGCTGGGAGGGGAACTGGGAGCACTGGGAGGTACTGGGAGGGCAATGGGCTCATACTGGGCTTACTGGGAGGGGAACTGGGAGGTATTGGGAGGGGAGCTTGTCCATACTGGGCTTACTGGGAGGAGAACTGGTTCATACTGGGGAGCACTGGGGGGGGAACCAGTTCATACTGGGAGCACTGGGAGGGGAACTGGGAACACTGGGAGGACCTGGGAGGGCAACTGGTTGATACTGGGCTTACTGGAAGTGGAACCAGTTCATACTGGGTAGAAAGGGAGGAACTGGGAGGGGAACTGGTTCATACTGGGAGCACTGGGGGGCAAACCAGTTCATACTGGGAGCACTGGGAAGGGAACTGGCTGGGAGCTGGGAGCTGTAACTGGTCCGTACTGGCCCATACTGGCCGGTACTGGTCCATACTGGTCCGTACTGGTCCATACTGGTTTGTACTGGTCCATACTGGTTTGTACTGGTTCTTACTGGTTTATACTGGGCAGGAGACGCTGGTGAACGCCGTGGGGCTGCTGCTGGCGCTGCTGCTGCTGCCCCTGCTGGAGGGGCGGCCCTGGTGAGAGGGGCGGGGCTTAGGGGGGCGTGGCCACACAAAGGGGCGGGACTTAACGGAGGGGGCGTGGCCTGGGAAAGGGGGCGGGGCTTGGCGGGTCCATGGGGTCAATGGGGGGGAATGGAGGGGGTGGGGCTTAGCGAAGGGGGCGGGGCTTATCGGAGTTGGTGTGGTCGGACGAAGGGGGCGTGGCCTAAAGGGTGGGCGTGGTCTATGGGGCGGGGCTTATAAAGGGGGCGGGGCCTGGTGGGACCCCAAGGTCAATGGGGGGGCCTAATAAAGGGGGGCAGTGCCTAATAAAGGGGGTGGGGCTTAATAAAGGGGGCGGGGCCTACCAGGTGGGCGTGGCCACATCAAAGGGAAGGGGCGGGGAGCCCCAGGGGCTGATGGGAAGGTCCCGAGCCCCAGGGGCTGATGGGATACGGGAGGACTTTCACTTTCACTTTCGTTTTTGACCATGGGGTGGGGAACCCCGGGGGCTGATGGGATGGGGGCACCGCAGGGGCTGATGGGAAGGAGCAGGGAGCCCCAGGGGCTGATGGGATGGCTCTGAGCCCCAGGGGCTGATGGGATACAGGAGGACTTTTACTTTCACTTTGTACTTTCACTTTCGTTTTTGACCATGGGGTGGGGAACCCCAGGGGCTGATGGGATGGGGGCACTGCAAGGGCTCATGGGAACGCATGGGGAGCCCCAGGGGATGATGGGAAGGCTCCGAGCCCCAGGGGCTGATGGGATAGGGGAGTACTTTCACTTTCACTTTCGTTTTTGCCCATGGGGAGCAGAAGCTCAGCGATTGGCTGGGGAACCGCGGGGGCTGATGGGATGGGGGCGCCGCAGGGGCTGATGGGAAGGGTCGGGGAGCCCCGGGGGCTGATGGGAAACGTCCCCGCAGGCTGAGCTGGGTGCTGGTGGCCCTGCTGGTGGCCGCCCACCTGGGCTGCAACGTGAGGGCGGTGGGGGCCCTCTGCCTGCCCACCCTCAACAGGCCCCGCCTCCGCCTCGCCCTGGGCGGGGCCTTGCGGGGAAGCCCCGCCCCCAAGCCCCAGGCCACGCCCCCCGGCGGTGATGTCATCGGCCTGCCCGTGCCCGGCCCCGAGGAGGTCAACCCCCGCGAGCCGCTGCTGCCCGGTGAGGCTGGGGGCACCCCGGGGTGTCACCTGGGGTCACCCGGGGTCACCCAGGGGTCACCTGGGGTCACCCGGTGTCACGTGACGTCACCCCTTTGTCACCCAGTGTCGTTGTGTCACCCCCGGGTCACCCGATGTCACCCTTTTGTCACCTGGGGTCACCCAACGCCACCCGGTGTCACCCTTTTGTCACCCAGTGTCACCCGGTGTCACCCAATGCCACCCATTGTCACCCAGTGTCACCCAACGTCACCCCCCTTGTCACCCAATGTCACCCTTTTGTCACCCATCGCCACCCTTGTGTAACCCAGCGTCACCCGGTGTCACCCTTTTGTCACCTGGGGTCACCCAACACCACCCCTGTGTCACCCAGTGTCACCCAACGTCACCCAACGTCACCCAATGCCACCCAACATCACCCCTGTGTCACCCATTGTCACCCAACATCGCCCTTTTGTCACCTCGGGTCACCCAACGTCACCCAGTGCCACCCAGTGTCACCCAACGTCACCCAATGTCACCCAATGCCACCCTTGTGTCACCCCTTGTCACCCAACGTCACCCAACCTCACCCTTGTGTCACCCAACGCCACCCCCGTGTCACCCAGCATCACCCTTGTGTCACCCAGTGTCACCCAATGTCACCCAACCTCATCCTTGTGTCACCTGGGGCCACCCAGTGCCACCCAGTGCCACCCATTGTCACCCAACGTCACCCTTTTGTCACCTGGGGTCACCCAATGTCACCCAGTGTCACCCAGTGCCACCCAACACCACCCCAGTGTCACCCAATGTCACCCTTTTGTCACCTGGGGTCACCCAGTGCCACCCAGTGCCACCCAACGCCCCCTAACGTCACCCAGTGTCACCCAGTGCCACCCAGTGTCACCCAATGCCACCCAGTGCCACCCAACGTCACCCAACGCCACCCAATGCCCCCCAACGCCCCCCCACGCCACCCAGTGTCACCCCTCACCCCCGCGTCACCCAATGTCACCCCCGTGTCACCCAATGTCACCCAACGTCCCCCCCCAATGTCCCCCCCCCCCCCAGGCTCCAGCACCCGCCTGCGCCTCCACCTGGGCGCCCCCCTCCACCGCCTGGTCAAGAGGTGAGGAAAGGGGGGGGGAGGGGGCTGGAAATTGGGGGCCGGGGGGGGGTCCCCAAATTGGGGGGGGGTCCCCAAGTTGGGGGGGGGTCCCCAAATTGGGGGGGGGTCCCCAAATTTGTCCCCGCAGCGTGGCCGAGCTGAGGAAGGCGGCGGAGTGCGGCACCCGCGACTACCTCATCGTGCTGCGGCCCAGCCAAGGTGGGGGGGGTCCCCAAAATTTTGGGGGGGGGGTCCCCAAATTGGGGAGGGGTCCTCAACCCAACGGGGGGGTCGCCAAGTCAACGGGGGGGTCCCGAACCCAATGGGGGGGTCCCCAAGTCAATGGGGGGGTCCCGAACCCAATGGGGGGGTCGCCAAGTCAATGGGGGGGTCCCCAACCCAATGGGGGGGTCCCCAACCCAATGGGGGGGTCGCCAACTCAATGGGGGGGTCCCCAAACCAATGGGGGGGTCTCCAAGTCAATGGGGTGGTCGCCAACTCAACGGGGGGGTCGCCAACTCAATGGGGGGGTCCCAAACCCAACTGGGGGGGTCGCCAACTCAATGGGGGGGTCCTCAACCCAATGGGGGAGTCCCCAACTCAATGGGGGGGTCGCCAACTCAATGGGGGGGTCCCCAAGTTAATGGGGGGGTCCTCAACTCAACGGGGGGGTCCCCAACTCAATGGGGGGGTCCCAAACCCAATGGGGGGGTCGCCAACTCAATGGGGGGGTCCCCAAACCAATGGGGGGGTCCCAAACCCAATGGGGGGGTCCCCAAACCAATGGGGGGGTCGCCAACCCAATGGGGGGGTCGCCAACCCAATGGGGGGGTCCCCAAGTCAATGGGGGGGTCGCCAAGTCAATGGGGGGGTCGCCAACCCAACGGGGGGGTCGCCAAGTCAATGGGGGGATCCTCAACCCAATGGGGGGGTCCCCAACCCAATGGGGGGGTCGCCAACCCAATGGGGGGGTCCCCAACTCAATGGTGGGGTCGCCAACTCAACGGGGGGGTCGCCAACCCAATGGGGGGGTCGCCAACTCAACGGGGGGGTCCCCAACTCAATGGGGGGGTCCCAAACCCAATGGGGGGGTCGCCAACTCAATGGGGGGGTCCCCAACACAATGGGGGGGTCGCCAAGTCAATGGGGGGGTCCCCAACTCAATGGGGGGGTCCCCAACACAATGGGGGGGTCGCCAAGTCAATGGGGGGGTCCCCAACTCAATGGGGGGGTCCCAAACCCAATGGGGGGGTCGCCAACTCAATGGGGGGGTCTCCAAGTAAATGGGGGGGTCCCCAACCCAACGGGGGGGTCCCCAACTCAATGGGGGGGTCCCCAACACAATGGGGGGGTCGCCAAGTCAGTGGGGGGGTCCCCAACTCAATGGGGGGGTCGCCAACCCAATGGAGGGGTCGTCAAGTCAATGGGGGGGTCCCCAACCCAATGGGGGGGTCGCCAACCCAATGGGGGGGTCCCCAAGTCAATGGGGGGGTCCCCAACCCAACGGGGGGATCCCAAACCCAACGGGGGGGTCCCCACCCTAACGAGGGGTCCCCCCCCGCCCCCCCCCCCCCGAATAGGCTGGGTGGGGGTGGGGCTGCGCCACGGGGCCCCCCCCGACACCCCCCTGCGGGCCTGCGCCCACGCCCTGCTGCTGGAGGAGCTGCTGGGCCCCGACCTGCCCCCGGGGGCACCCATGGGTGCTGCCCTGCGCCGCCTGCAGCACCGCCTGCGCCGCTGCCGTGAGTGCCGGGCGGGGGGTCTCGGGGGGGGTTTTGGGGTCCCCATGGGGGGTTGGGGGGGTTTTGGGGGTCTCTGGGGTGGTTTTGGGGTCTTTGGGGTGGTTTTGGGGGGTCCTGGGGGGTTTGGGGGTCTTTGGGGTTGTTTGGGGGGGTCCTGGGGGGGTTGGAGGGGACCCTAGGGTGGTTTTGGGGGGGCCTGGGGGGTTTTGGGGTCTTTGGGGTGGTTTTGGGGGGTCCTGGGGGGTTTGGGGGTCTTTGGGGTGGTTTTTGGGGGTGTTCTGGGGTGGTTTTGGGGGGTCCTGGGGGGGTTGGAGTGGTCCCTAGGGTGGTTTTGGGGGGTCTTTGGGTGGTTTTTGGGGTCTTTGGGGTGGTTTTGGGGGTCCTGGGGGGGGTGGAGGGGACCCTAGGGTGGTTTTGGGGGGTCTTTGGGTGGTTTTTGGGGTCTTTGGGGTGGTTTTGGGGTCTTTGGGGTGGTTTTGGGGTCCCCGAGGTGGTTTTTGGGGTCTTTGGGGTGGTTTTGGGGTCTTTGGGGTGGTTTTGGGGGGTCCTGGGGGGTTTGGGGGTCTTTGGGGTTGTTTGGGGGGGTCCTGGGGGGGTTGGAGGGGACCCTAGGGTGGTTTTGGGGGGGCCTGGGGGGTTTTGGGGGGTCTTTGGGGTGGTTTTGGGGTCCCCGAGGTGGTTTTGGGGTCTTTGGGGTGGTTTCGGGGGGTCCTGGGGGGGTTGGAGGGGACCCTAGGGTGGTTTTGGGGGGTCTTTGGGTGGTTTTTGGGGTCTTTGGGGTGGTTTTGGGGGTCTTTGGGGTGGTTTTGGGGTCCCCGAGGTGGTTTTGGGGGTCTTTCGGGTGGTTTTGGGGGTCCCTAGGGTGGTTTTGGGGTCTTTGGGGTGGTTTTGGGGTCCCCAAGGTGGTTTTTGGGGTCTTTGGGGTGGTTTTGGGGGTCTTTGGGGTGGTTTTGGGGGGTCCCCGAGGTGGTTTTGGGGGTCCCTAGGGTGGTTTTGGGGGGGCTCCAAGGTGGTTTTGGGGGTCCCTAGGGTGGTTTTGGGGGGGCTCCAAGGTGGTTTCTGGGGGGTCTTTGGATTGGTTTTGGGGTCCCCGAGGTGGTTTTGGGGTCCCTAGGGTGGTTTTGGGGTCTTTGGGGTGGTTTTGGGGGCTCCTGGGGGGTTTGGGGGTCTTTGGGGTGGTTTTGGGGGTTCATGGGGGATTGGAGGGGTCCCTAGGGTGGTTTTGGGGTCTTTGGGGTGGTTTTGGGGTCTTTGGGGTGGTTTTGGGGGGTTCTGGGGGGGTTGGAGGGGTCCCTAGGGTGGTTTTGGGGTCATTAGGGTGGTTTTGGGGGGGCTCCGAGGTGGTTTTGGGGTATTTGGGGTGATTTTGGGTCCCCAAGGTGTTTTTTTGTGTTTTTTTTTGAGATGGTTTTGGGGTTCCCTAGGGTGGTTTGGGGGGTCTTTGGGGTGGTTTTTGGGGGTCCCTGAGGTGGTTTTGGGGTCTTTGGGGTGGTTTTGGGGTCTCCAGGGTGGTTTTGGGGTCCTTGAGATGATTTTGGGGTTCCCAGTGGTGTTTTGGAGTTCTTGGTTGGGTTTGGGGGCTGGTTTTGGGGTGGTTTTCCTGATTCCTGGGCTTCATTTTGGGGCTCCCTGGGGCCATTTTGGGGCTGAGAGTTGGGTTTTTGGGGGTCTTGGGGATGGTTTTTGGGGTCCTGGGGTGGAATTTTGGGGGGATTTTGGGGTTTTCAGATGGTTTTGGGGGCTGGTTTTGGGGTGGTTTTCCTGGTTCCTGGGCTTGGTTTTGGGGCTCCCTGGGGCCATTTTGGGGCTGAAAGTTGGGTTTTTGGGGTCCCGGGGATGTTTTTTGAGGTCCCGATGACATTTTTTGGTCTCCGGGGATGGGATTTTGGGGTCAGAGGATGGGATTTTGGGGTCCCCACCGATGTCCCCGTTGTCCCCCCCCCCTCCAGCTCCGGGCTCGGTGCCGTGGGCCGCATTGGCCGAGAGCTCGCGGCTCTGGGATGACGTCATCGGCCCCGCCTTCTTACGCGGTAGGTGACGTCATCGTGACGTCATCACGACGTCATCACTTCGGCGTGACGTCATCGCCTCGGCGTGACGTCATCCCGTACCCTCGTAGGCTTGGCCAACGCCGGTTGGCTGACGCACCGGCACCAGCTGGCCCCCGACGAATGGCGGCTCGACTGGGCGGGGCTGGAGGGCGGGGCTTCGGAGGATAAGCCCCGCCCACCTTGACCACACCCCGCCCCCACCCGTACCCTCCTCCGCGCCTTATTTCCCCTGAAACGGCCCCAAAACGGCGCGAGGAGCGAAAATACCTTTTTTTGGACAACGGGATCAAATTTCCCCGGTTTTGGGGGGGTGATTTACGAAAATGCGCAGTTTTTTTTATCCCTTCCGGATGTTTTCCCACCCAAAAAGCAAAGTCTGAGGATGGTTTTGGGGTCATTTGGGATGATTTTGGGGTATTTGGGGGCAACCTGGATGTTTTGGGACATTTTGGATGAAATTCTTCGGATTTGGGACATGCATTTGAATTTTGGGGCGAATCGGGTGTTTCAAGACGTTTTGATGATTCATAAATGCTTTGAGAAGATTTCAGCAACGTTTTGGGGTTAGTTTGAGATGTTTTGGTGTCCCTGAGCGTGTTTTGGCGGCGTTTCTGGGTGGTTTTCACCTTATTTGAAGGATTTGAGGGCATTTTGGGGGACAAACGACGTTTTTGAGGATTTTGGGGGTAATAACAGCATTTTGGGGGCGTTTTTTCACATTTCCGAGGTAGCTTTGGGGGAACTTCGGGGGAAAATCCCGACACTTTGGGGCCAATTATGGGATTTTTGGGGGTCATTTTTTGGACATTCCTCGCGGCAGCATTTTTGGGGCCTTTTGGGGCCATTTTGGGGCCGTTTTTGCTGCGTTTTGGACATTTGGGGAGCGGATTTTTGGGGAGCGGATTTTTGGGGTATTTCCGGGCGTTTTTGGGCTCAATCCGGGCGGTTTTGGGGCATCTCAAGCGAAGTAGCCCCAGAGGAAGACGGCGACGGCCGTCATGATGACGGCGTTGATGTTGACCACCCGGCTCCACACCGGGTCCTCGGGGGGCGGGGCCACGTACTTGGCCCCGCCCCCATCCCCTCCAGGCTCCGCCCCTTGTCCCTTTGGCTCCGCCCCTTGTCCCGTTGGCTCCGCCCCCTGGCCCGTTGGCTCCGCCCCTTGGCCGCTTGGCGCCACCTCCACGTCTGGAAGAGGAACGGGAGCCACGTGGCCACGGGGTCCCACCTGGGCCCGCGGTGTCCCCAAGGCCACCAAGGCCACCGCTGATGTCCCCAAGGCCACCCAAGGTGTCCCCAAGTCAACGTTGATGTCCCCAAGGCCACCCAAGGTGTCCCCAAGTCAACATTGTTGTCCCCAAGTCATCGTTGATGTCCCCAAGACCATTGTTGATGTCACCAAGGCCACCGTTGATGTCCCCAAGCCACCATTGATGTCCCCAAGTCATCGCTGATGTCCCCAAGTCATTGTTGATGTCCCCAAGTCATTGTTGATGACCCCAAGGCCACCCAAGGTGTCCCCAAGTCAACGTTGATGTCCCCAAGGCCATTGTTACTGTCCCCAAGGCCACCCAAGGTGTCCCCAAGTCAACGTTGATGTCCCCAAGTCAACGTTGATGTCCCCAAGTCAACGTTGACGTCCCCAAGGCCATTGTTAATGACCCCAAGGCCACCCATGGTGTCCCCAAGTCAACGTTGACGTCCCCAAGGCCACCCAAGGTGTCCCCAAGTCAAGATTGATGTCCCCAAGTCATTGTTGATGTCCCCAAGGCCACCACTGATACCCTCAAGGCCACCATTGATGTCCCCAAGGCCATTGTTGATGCCCCCAAGGCCACCCATGATGTCCCCAAGCCACCATTGATGTCCCCAAGTCAACGTTGACATCCCGAAGGCCACCCAAAGTGTCCCCAAGTCAACGCTGATGTCCCCAAGGCCACCCAAGGTGTCCCCAAGTCAATGTTGATGTCCCCATGGCCACCCATGATGTCCCCAAGGCCACCGTTGATGTCCCCAAGGCCACCGTTGATGTCCCCAAGTCAACGTTGACATCCTGAAGGCCACCCAAGGTGTCCCCAAGTCAACACTGATGTCCCCAAGTCAACGTTGATGTCCCCAAGGCCATTGTTAATGACCCCAAGGCCACCATTGATGTCCCCAAGGCCATCGTTGATGTCCCCAAGCCATTGTTGATGTCCCCAGGCCCACCGTTGGTGTCCCCAAGGCCATTGTTGATGTCCCCAAAGCTACCCATGATGTCCCCAAGCCACCACTGATGTCCCCAAGTCAACGTTGACATCCCGAAGGCCACCCAAAGTGTCCCCAAGTCAACGTTGATGTCCCCAAGACCATTGTTAATGTCCCCAAGACCACCGTTGATGCCCCCAAGGCCACCGTTGGTGTCCCCAAGGCCACCCATGATGTCCCCAAGCCCCCCCCATGTCCCTTACTCTGCAGCTGGACGTCCCCCCCCAGGGCCGGCTCCTTGTCCAGGTCGTCCCGCGGCTCCTGGCTGTTGCGGAGGCTGAAGACCAAGCGGTGGAGCTGGGGACAAGAGGACACGGGGGGGGGGTGTCACCACGGTCACCCGGGTCCCTCGTCTTCATCCCACACCCTCCTCTTCCTCCCGTGGTCACCCGGGTCCCTCCTCTTCCTCCCGGGGTGGCCTGTGTCCATCGTGGACACTTGGGTGCCTCATCTTCATCATCTAGGGACACTTGGGTCCCTCATCTTCCTCCATAGACGTTGAGGTCCCTCATCTTCATCATCTAAGGACACTTGGATCCCTCATCTTCCTCCATGGCCACTTGAGGCCCTCATCTTCATCATCTACCCACACTTGGGACCCTCATCATCATCATCTATGGACACTTGGGTCCCTCATCTTCCTCCATAGACCCTTGGGTCCCTCATCTTCCTCCATGGCCACTTGAGACCCTCACCTTCATCATCTACCCACACTCAGCCCCATCCTCTTCCTCAATGGACATTGGGGTCCCTCATCTTCATCTACAACACTTGGGTCCCTCATCTTCCTCCATGGACTCTTGGGTCCCTCATCTTCATCATCTACCAACACTTGGGTCCCTCATCTTCCTCCATAGACACTGAGGTCCCTCATCTTCATCATCTAAGGACACTTGGGTCCCTCATCTTCCTCCATAGGTCCTTGGGTCCCTCATCATCATCATCATCATGGCCACTTGGGTCCCTCATCTTCCTCCATAGACCCTTGGCTCCCTCATCTTCCTCCATGGCCACTTGGGTCCCTCATCTTCATCATCTACCAACACTTGGGTCCCTCATCTTCCTCCATAGACCCTTAGGTCCCTCATCTTCCTCCATAGACACTGAGGTCCCTCATCTTCATCATCTACCAACACTTGGCTCCCTCATCTTCCTCCATGGCCACTCGGGTCCCTCATCTTCATCATCATCTACCAACCTCCCCCCCCATCATCATCATCCTCTCCCCCCCCCCCAAATGTCACTCGCGTCCCCCCCCAAATGTCACTCACGTCCCCCCCCAAATGTCACTCACGTGCCGCCGGGGGATGGGCGGGTAGCAGAGCGAGACGGCGATGATGATGGCGCAGGTGGCGAGGAAGAGGACGATGGCGAAGTGCAGGTAGTGGAGGCCGCAGATGAAGGCCGGGCAGCGCCCGGGGGCCTCGCACGTCCCCGTCCCCAACACGAACTCCGGCACCATCCGGCCCAGGCCCAGCACCAGGCCCAGCACCAGGCCCCAGAAGGCGCCCTGGGGGGGGGAGATGGGGCACAGGGGGTCCCAAGGGGGCCACTTGGGTCTCCTGGTGGCCACTTGGGTCCCATGGAGGCCACTTGGGTCTCCTGGGGGCCATTTGGGCCTCCTGGAGGCCACTTGGGTCTCCTGGAGGCCAGTTGGGTCTCCTGGGGGTCACTTGGGCCTCCTGGTGGCCACTTGGGTCCCCTGGTAGCCACCTGGATTTCCCAGAGGCTACTTGGGCCTCCTGGAGGCCACTTTGGTCTCCTGGAGGCCACTTGGGCCTTCTGGAGGCTACTGGGATCTCCTGGAGGCCATTTGGGTCTCCTGGTGGCCACTTGGGTCTCCTGGAGGCCATTTGGGTCCCATGGAGGCCACTTGGGCCTCCTGGAGGTCACTTGGGACCTCTGGTGGCCATTTGGATCCCCTGGTGGCCATCTTGATCACCCAGCGGCCACTTGGGCCTCCTGGTGGCCACTTGGGTCCCCTGGTGGCCACTGGGATCTCCTGGAGGCCACCCGGACACTTGGGTCCCTTCGGTGCCACCCGGGTCCCCGTCAAGATCTCAGGGTCCCCACGAGGCCAGCTTGAAGCCACGGACACTTGGGGCCTTCATCTTCATCATCTACAGACCCTTGGGGCCTTCATCATCATCTACAACCCTTGAGTCCCTCATCTTCCTCTTCCTCCATATATTTGGGGCCTTCATCATCATCTTCATCATCTATGGACACTTGGGTCCTTCATCATCATCTACCAACACTTGGGGCCTTCATCTTCATCAAGGACACTTGGCTCCCTCATCTTCATCATCTAAGGACACTTGGGTCCTTCATCATCCTCATCATCATCTATGGACATTTGAGTCCTTCATCATCATCTACAGAGACTTGGGTCCCTCATCTTCCTCCATAGACCCTTGGGTCCTTCATCATCATCATCATCTATGGACACTTGGGTCCTTCATCATCATCATCATCATCATCATCATCATCATCATCTTCATCATCTATGGACACTTGGGCCCTTCATCATCATCTACAACTCTTTAGTCCCTCATCTTCCTCCGTATACCCTTGGGTCCTTCATCATCATCATCATCATCTAAGGACACTTGGGTCCTTCATCATCATCTACACAGACTTGGGTCCCTCATCTTCATCATCTATGGACACTCAAGTCCTTCATCATCATCATCATCATCATCATCATCATCATCTGTGGACACTTGGGTCCTTCATCATCATCTACAACCCTTGAGTCCCTCATCTTCCTCCATAAACCCTTGGGTCCTTCATCATCATCATCATCTATGGACACTTGGGTCCTTCATCATCATCATCACCATCATCATCATCATCATCATCTACGGACACTTGGGTCCTTCATCATCATCTACAACCCTTGAGTCCCTCATCTTCCTCCACAGACCCTTGGGTCCTTCATCATCATCCTCCATAGACCCTTATGCCCCTCACCTTCATCACCCACCACCCCTCCTCATCCTCCTCACCCCCCCTCCCCCCCAAAAAACCCCCAAACCCCCCTCCCCAGCTCACGGGCTCGTTGACGCGGGGCACGAAGATGGCGAGGAAGAAGACGGCGGCGATGGGGGGCGTGAGGAAGCTGCCCACGGCCTGGATGTAGTCGAAGAGGCGCCCGCCCTGCGCCGCCTGCACCACCGGCAGCCAGGCCAGGCTCAGGCCCACCAGGGCCACCATCCACAGCCTGCGGGGACACCGGTGACACCCCCCCGGTCACCCCCTCCCGGTGGCACCTCGTTGGGCGCGGTCAACGGTTGGCCAACGTTGGCCAACGTTGGTTGCGGTCCCTGTGGTGGTCCTGTGGTCCTGTGGTGGCCCCGTGGCTCTATGGTGGCCCCGTGGACCTATGGTGACCCTGCGGTGGCCCCGTGGTGGCCCTATGGTCCTATGGTGGCCCCATGGTTGCCCCGTGGTCCTGTGGTGGCCCCGTGGCTCTATGGTGGCCCCGTGGCCCTGTGGTGGCCCTATGGACCTATGGTGTCCCCATGGTGTCCCCAGGGACCTATGGTGGCCCTATGGTGTCCTTGTGGCCCTATGGTGGCCCCATGGATTTATGGTGGTCCTATGGACCTATGGTGACCCTATGGTGGCCCCGTGGTCCTATGGTGGCCTCATGGCTCTATGGTGGCCCCATGGACCTGTGGTGGCCCTATGGTGGCCCTGTGGTGTCCCCATGGACCTATGGTGTCCCCATGGACCTATGGTGTCCCCGTGGTGGCCCTATGGACCTGTGGTGGCCCTGTGGTGTCCCCAAGGACCTATGGACCTATGGTGGCCCCGTGGTTGCCTCGTGGCCCTATGGTGGCCCCATGGACCTGTGGTGGTCCTATGGTGGCCCCGTGGCTCTATGGTGGCCCTGTGGACCTATAGTGTCCCCTTGGTGGCCCCATGGACCTATGGTGGCCCAATAGCCCTATGGTGGCCCCGTGGTTGCCCCGTGGTACTATGGTGGTCTCCGTAGTGTCCTTGTGGCCCTATAGTGTCCCCATGGCCCTATGGTGGCCCTATGGCCCTGTGGTGGCCCCATGGACCTGTGGTGGCCCTATGGTGGCCCCGAGGTCCTATGGTGGCCCTATGGCCCTGTGGTGTCCCCATGGACCTATGGTGGCCCCCGTGGCCCTGTGGTGGCCCCATGGCTCTATGGTGTCCCCATGAACCTATGGCGGCCCAATGGCCGTATGGTGGTCCCATGGCCCTATGGTGGCCCCGTGGTGTCCCCGTGGTGTCCCCATGGCCCTATGGTGTCCCCGTGGCTCTATGGTGTCCCCATGGCCCTATGGTGGCCCTGCGGTGGCCCTGTGGCCCTATGGTGTCCCCATGGACTTGTAGTGGCCCCATGGACCTATGGTGGCCCTATGGTGGCCCCATGGCTCTATGGTGGCCCTATGGACATATGGTGGCCCCCTGATGTCCCCATGGACCTATGGTGGCCCTATGGTGTCCTTGTGGCCCTATGGTGGCCCCATGGCCCTCTGGTGTCCCCATGGCCCTATGGTGGTCCCCATGGTGCCCCCATGGCCCTGTGGTGGCCCCATGGACCTGTGGTGGCCCTATGGTGGCCCCGAGGTCCTATGGTGGCCCTATGGCCCTGTGGTGTCCCCATGGACCTATGGTGTCCCCATGGCCCTGTGGTGGCCCTATGGTGTCCTTGTGGCCCTATGGTGGCCCTATGGTGTCCCCATGGTCCTATGGTGTCCCCATGGCCCTGTGGTGGCCCTATGGTGTCCCCGTGGCCCTATGGTGGCTCTATGGCCCTATGGTGGCCCCATGGCCCTATGGTGATCCCCATGATGTCCCCATGTCCCCGTGGTGTCCCCCCGGTGTCCCCGCGGTGTCCCCACCTGCCGGCTATGAGCAGCTGGCGCTGGCTGGCGTGGGGCCGCAGGCGCCGGTAGATGTCGAGGGAGAAGATGGCGCTGGCGCTGGCAAAGATGGAGGCCAGCGACGACATCAGGGCCGCCAGCACCGCCGCCAGCATCAGCCCCCGCAGCCCTGCCGGGGGGGTGTTAATTAGGCCAGGTGCTAATTAGGGAGCCCTAACGCAACGTGGTGGGCCTCCAGTAGGGCCACGGAGGTCGGAATCGGGGGTTAATGGCGGTTAATATGGGATTATTGGCCTCTAATCTGGGATTATTGGCTTCTAATATGGGATTAATGCTGATAATATGGGATTAGTGCTGATAATATGGGATTAATGGCCGGTGATATGGCATTTATGGTCTCTATTATGGGATTATTGGCCTCTAATATGGGATTAGTGGTCGGTAATATGGCATTTATGGTCTTTAATATGGGATTAACGGCCTCTAATATGGGATTATGGCCTCTAATATGGGATTAGTGCTGCTAATATGGGATTAATGGTCAGTGATATGGCATTTATGGTCTCTAATATGGGATTAACGGCCTCTAATATGGGATTAGTGCTGCTAATATGGGATTAATGGTCGGTAATATGGCATTTATGGTCTCTAATATGGGATTAATGGCCTTTAATATGGGATTATTGGACTCTAATATGGGATTAGTGGTCGGTAATATGGCATTTATGGTATTTAATACGGGATTAACGGCCTCTAATATGGGATTATGGCCTCTAATGTGGGATTAATGCTGCAAGTATGGGATTAACGGTCGGTATTATGGCATTTATGGTCTCTAATATGGGATTAATGACCTCAAATATGGGATTATTGGCATCTAATATGGGATTAGTGCTGCTAATATGGGATTAATGGTCGGTAATATGGCATTTATGGTCTCTAATATGGGATCATTGGCCTCTAATATGGGATTAATGCTGCAAGTATGGGATTAACGGTCGGCATTATGGCATTTATGGTCTCTAATATGGGATTAACGGCCTCTAATATGGGATTATGGCCTCTAATATGGAATTAATGCTGCTAATATGGGATTAATGGTCGGTAATATGGCATTTATGGTCTCTAATATGGGATTAACGGCCTCTAATATGGGATTATTGGACTCTAATATGGGATTAATGGCCTCTAATATGGGATTAATGGCCGTTAATCAGAAATTAATAGATTTAATAGCTGCTAATAACCCATTAATAGGCATTAATAATCCCCTAATGACCCACAATTACCACTAATAATCCCTTAATAACCCTCAATTACCTCTAATAACCCCAATAACCCTCGATTACCACCCATAATCCCATGATAACCCTCGATTACCACTAATAATCCCCGATTACCACCCATAATCCCATAATAACCCTCAATTACCACTAATAATCCCCTAATAATCCCGAATACCACTGCTAATCCCATAGTACCCCTCGATTACCATGAATAATCCCTTATAACCCCCTATTACCACTAATAACCCACCATTAACCCCATATAATCCCATATAACACCATATAATCCCATATAATCCCATATAATCCCATATATTCCCATATAATCCCATATAATCCCATATATTCCCATACAATCCCATATAATCCCATGTAATCCCATATAATCCCGTATAATCCCATATAATCCCATATATTCCCATATAATCCCATATAATCCCATATATTCCCATGTAATCCCATATAATCCCATATAATCCCATATATTCCCATGTAATCCCATATAATCCCGTATAATCCCATATAATCCCATATATTCCCATATAATCCCATATAATCCCATATATTCCCATGTAATCCCATATAATCCCATATAATCCCATATATTCCCATATAATCCCATATATTCCCATATAATCCCATATAATCCCATATAATCCCACATAATCCCATATAATCCCGTACCGGTGGGCAGCAGGGTGACGACGAGCCGCGGGTACGCCACGTTGGAGCAGCCGGCGGGGGAGCCGCAGGCCCGCAGGCACTGCTCGGGGTCCGCGCAGCCCACCACATCTGCGGGAGGCCGGATTAAGGGATTAGGGCCGGGATTAGGGGGCTGAGGGGCCGGGTAAGGGGCTGGGTAAGGGATTAAGGTGATAATGGGTGGGATTAAGGGCCTAAAGAGTGGGATTAGGGGTTTTAGGGGCGGGATTAGGGGTGTGAGGGGCTGGGTAAGCGGATGAGGGGACGGATTAAGATGATAATGGGTGGGATTAGGGGCCTAAAGAGTGGTATTAAGGGATTAGGGGCGGGATTAGGGGTTTTAGGGGCGGGATTAGAGGGCTGAGGGGCTGGGTAAGGGATTAAGGTGATAATGGGTGGGATTAGGGGCCTAAAGAGTGGTATTAGGGGATTAGGGGCGGGATTAGGGGTTTTAGGGGCGGGATTAGGGGGCTGAGGGGCTGGGTAAGGGGACAAGGTGAGGGATTAAGGTGATAATGGGTGGGATTAAGGGCCTAAAGAGTGGGATTAGGGGTTTTAGGGGCCGGATTAGGGGTTTGAGGGGCGGGATTAGGGGGTTGAGGGGCTGGGTAAGGGGATGAGGGGAGGAATTAGGGTGATAATGGGTGGGATTAGGGTCCTAAAGAGTGGGATTAAGGGTTTTAGGGGCGGGATTAGGGGTCCGAGGGGCTGGGTAAGGGGATGAGGCGAGGGATTAAGGTGATAATGGGTGGGATTAAGGGCCTAAAGAGTGGGATTAGGGGTTTTAGGGGTGGGATTAGGAGGATTTGGGGGCATTAAAGGGGATTGGGGTGCGAGATTATGAGGATAACGGGTGTGGGATTAGAGGTGGTAGGGGTGGGATTAGGGGTTAGGGGTGGGATTAGGGATTAGGGGCGGGATTATTGGGATTATTGGGGTATAAGGGGCGGGATTAGGGGGTCAGGGGCAGGTTTAGGGATTATGGGGCAGGATTAGGGCGGAATCCGTGGTTTCGATGTGAGATTAGGGGAATTAGGGGCGGGATTATGGGGATTAGGGGTGAGATTAGGGGGCTGAGGCACGAGATTATGGGATTGGGGTGGGATTAAGGGTTTAGGGGGGATTAGGAGCAGGAATAGGGTGGGATTAGGTGAGATTAGAGGGATTTGGGGCGGGATTATTGGGATTATTGGGGGACAAGGGGCGGGATTAGGGGAATGGGGTGGGATTAGATGAGATTAGGGGGATTTGGGGTGGGATTAGGGGAATTTGGGGGATTGGTGGTGGGATTAGGACGGATTATAGGACTAAGGGCGGCCATCTTGGGCGGCGGCCATCTTGGGTGGCAGCCATCTTGGGTGGTGGCCATCTTGGGTGGCGGCCATTTTGAGCGGCCATTTTAGGTAGCCCCATTGGGCGGCCATCTTGGGCGGCCATGTTGGGGAACCATCTTGGGCGGCGGCCATCTTGGATGGTGGCCATTTTAGGTAGCCATGTTGGGCGGCCATGTTGGGCAGCCATGTTGAGTGGCGGCCATCTTGGGTGGCGGCCATCTTGGGTGGCAGCCATCTTGGGCAACCATTTTAGGCGGCCATCTTGGGTGGCGGCCATCTTGGGCGGCCATTTTAGGTAGCCACATTGGGCAGCCATCTTGGGTAGCCATATTGGGCAACCATTTTGGGTGGCCATCTTTGATGGCAGCCATCTTGGGCGGCGGCTATCTTGGGCAGCCATTTTAGGTAGCCACATTGAGCGGCCATCTTTGATGGCAGCCATCTTGTGCAGCCATCTTGGGCAACCATCTTGGGCGGCCATCTTTGATGGCGGCCATCTTGGGTGGCGGCCATCTTGGCCACCCCCTTTAGCACCTCCCCCCGTCCCCGGGCAACCGTTTGGGGATTGTGGCTAGCGGGGGGCGGGGCGGGCACGCACCAGGGAAGAGGAGGCGGGCGGCCATCTTGGGTGGTGGCCATCTTGGGTGGCAGCCATCTTGGGCGGCCATTTTAGGTAGCCACATTGGGCGGCCATCTTTGATGGCAGCCATCTTGGGTAGCCATTTTGGGCAACCACCTTGGGTGGCCATCTTTGATGGCAGCCATCTTGGCCACCCCCTTTAGCACCTCCCCCCCTCCCCGGGCAACCATTTGGGGATTGTGGCTAGCGGGGGGCGGGGCGGGCACGCACCGGGGAAGAGGAGGCGGGCGGCCATCTTGGGTGGCGGCCATCTTGGGCAGCCGTTTTAGGTAGCCACATTGGGCGGCCATCTTGGGTCGCCATGTTGGGCAACCATCTTGGGCAGCCATCTTTGGTGGCGGCCATCTTGGGAGGCGGCCATTTTAGGTACCCACATTGGGTAGCCATCTTGGGCAAGCATCTTGGGCGGCCATCTTTGATGGCGGCCATCTTGGGTGGCGGCCATCTTGGGCAGCCATCTTTGGTGGCGGCCATCTTGGGTGGCCATTTTAGGTAGCCACATTGAGCAGCCATCTTGGGCACCCATCGTGGGCGGCCATCTTTGGTGGCAGCCATCTTGTGCAGCCATCTTGGGCAACCATCTTGGGCGGCCATCTTTGATGGCGGCCATCTTGGGTGGCGGCCATCTTGGCCATCCCTTTAGCACCTCCCCCCGGCCCTGGGCAACCATTTGGGGATTGTGGCTAGCGGGGGGCGGGGCGGGCACGCACCGGGGAAGAGGAGGCGGGCGGCCATCTTGGGTGGTGGCCATCTTGGGTGGCAGCCATCTTGGGCGGCCATTTTAGGTAGCCACATTGGGCGGCCATCTTTGATGGCAGCCATCTTGGGTAGCCATCTTGGGCAACCATCTTGGGCAACCATTTTGGGTGGCCATCTTTGGTGGTGGCCATCTTGGGCGGTGGCCATCTTGGGTAGCCATCTTGGGCAACCATCTTGGGTGGCCATCTTTGATGGCAGCCATCTTGGCCATCCCTTTAGCACCTCCCCCCGTCCCCGGGCAACCATTTGGGGATTGTGGCTAGCAGGGGGCGGGGCGGGCACGCACCAGGGAAGAGGAGGCGGGCGGCCATCTTGGGTGGCGGCCATCTTGGGCAGCCGTTTTAGGTAGCCACATTGGGCGGCCATCTTGGGTCTCCATGTTGGGCAACCATCTTGGGCGGCCATCTTTGATGGCGGCCATCTTGGGTGGCGGCCATCTTGGCCACCCCCTTTAGCACCTCCCCCCGGCCCTGGGCAACCATTTGGGGATTGTGGCTAGCAGGGGGCGGGGCGGGCACGCACCGGGGAAGAGGAGGCGGGCGGCCATCTTGGGTGGTGGCCATCTTGGGTGGCAGCCATCTTGGGCGGCCATTTTAGGTAGCCACATTGGGCGGCCATCTTTGATGGCAGCCATCTTGGGTAGCCATCTTGGGCAACCATCTTGGGCAACCATCTTGGGCAGCCATCTTTGGTGGTGGCCATCTTGGGCGGTGGCCATCTTGGGTAGCCATCTTGGGCAACCATCTTGGGCAACCATTTTGGGTGGCCATCTTTGGTGGTGGCCATCTTGGGCGGTGGCCATCTTGGGTAGCCATCTTGGGCAACCATCTTGGGCGGCCATCTTTGATGGCAGCCATCTTGGCCATCCCTTTAGCACCTCACCCCGGCCCTGGGCAACCATTTGGGGATTATGGCTAGCAGGGGGCGGGGCGGGCACGCACCGGGGAAGAGGAGGCGGGCGGCCATGCCGGGCAGCACCATGAGGAAGACGGGCAGCACCTTCAGGTAGCCGCAGAGCACGCAGCCCGCCCGCACGTGCAGCAGCGAGCGGCCCGCCAGGCAGCGCTGCACGATCACCTGCCGGCACCAGTGCTCCCAGTCACTCCCAGTAGCTCCCAGTAGCTCCCAGTAGCTTCTAATCCCCACCCGCTCCTACCTAAAACCCATTCCAGTAGCTCCCAGTCCCTCCCAGTTGCTCCCAGTCCCTCCTAATTCCCACCCTGTAGCTCCCACTCCCTCCTAATCCCCTTCCAGTAGCTCCCAGGTCCTCCCAGTCCCTCCCAGTAGCTCCCAGTAGCTCCCAGTAACTCCTAATCCCCACCCGCTCCTACCTAAAACCCATTCCAGTAGCTCCCAGTCCCTCCCAGTAGCTCCCACTCCCTCCGAATCCCCTCCCCGTAGCTCCCAGTCCCCTCCCAGTAGCTCCCAGTTCCTCCTAATTCCCTCCCAGTCCCTCCCAGTAACTCCCAGTAACTCCCAGTACCTCCTAATTATCTCCCACTCCTGCCTAAAACCCATTCCAGTAGCTCCCAGTCCCTTCCAGTTGCTCCCAGTCCCTCCCACTCCCTCCTAATCCCCTCCCAGTAGCTCCCAGTTCTTCCCAGTCCCTCCCAGTCGCTCCCAGTCCCCTCCCACTCCCGCCATAAACCCCTTCTGGGAGCTCCCAGCCCCTTCCAGTAGCTCCCAGTCCCTCCCAGTAGCTCCCAGTCCCTCCAAATCCCCTCCCAGTAGCTCCCAGTTCTTCCCAGTCCCTCCCAGTAGCTCCCAGTAACTTCTAATCCCCACCCACTCCTACCTAAAACCCATTCCAGTAGCTCCCAGTCCTTCCCAGTTGCTCCCAGTCCCTCCTAATTCCCACCCCGTAGTTCCCACTCCCTCTGAATCCCCTCCCAGTAGCTCCCAGTTCTTCCCTGTCCCTCCCAGTAGCTCCCAGTTCCTCCTAATCCCCTCCCACTCCTGCCTAAAACCCTTTCCAGTAGCTCCCAGTAGCTCTCAGTCCCTCCCAGTCCCTTCTAATCCCCTCCCATCCCCTTCCAGCCCCCTCATACCCCCTCCCAGTGCTTCCCAGTCCCCTCCCAGTCCCCCCCAGTACCCTCCCAGTCCAAACCAGTCCCCTCCCAGTCCCTCCCACTGCCCCCCAGTCCCCCCCAGTATAAACCAGTCCCTCCCAGTCCCCCCCAATCCCCTCCCAGTCCCCCCCAATGACCCCCCAATGCCCTCCCAGTCCCCCCCAATCCCCTCCCAGTGCTTCCCAGTTGCTCCCAGTGCCTCCCAGTCCCCTCCCAGTGCCTCCCAGTCCCCTCCAATCCCCTCCAATCCCCCCCAAAACCCTCCCAATCCCCCCCCAATCCCTCCCAGCCCCCCTCCCAGTGCCTCCCAGTACCTGGTCGGTGCACCAGTACCAGCCGGCGGTGACTCCCAGTCCCAGTAAGAGCCCGGGCCAGGGCAGGTCGGTGCCGGGGGGGCGCAGCAGGCGCAGGGCCAGGGCCCGGGGCGAGGGGCACGGCCCCGACGCGTTGTGGGGCAGCGCCAGGGGGAAGCGATGCCACAGGGACGGCAGCCCCCCCACCGCCGACAGGGCTGCGGGACCAGTAGGAACCAGTAAGAACCAGTATAGACCAGTATGAGCCAGTATGAGCCAGTATGAGCCAGTATAATCCCATATAAAGTGGTACAAACCAGTATAAACCTGTGGTAACCAGTATGGGAAAGTAGAGCCCACTATGGTTCAAAACAGTATGGAACACTAGGAACCAGTATAAACCAGTATGAACCAGTAAGCACCAGTATGAACCACTAAAAGCCACTATAAACCACTAAAAACAACAATAAACCAGTAAGAACCAGTAAGAACCAGTAAGAACCAGTGCTAACCAGTATGAGAGAGTAGAGCCCACTAAGGTCCAAACCAGTTTGGAACACTAGAAACCAGTATAAACCAGTATAAACCAGTAAGAACCAGTATGAGCCACTATAAACCAGTATAATCCCATATAAAGTGGTATAAACCAGTAAGAACCAGTGGTAACCAGTATGGGAAAGTAGAGCCCACTATGGTTCAAACCAGTAGGGAACACTAGGAACCAGTATAAACCAGTATAAACCAGTATTAACCAGTAAGCACCAGTATGAACCACTAAAAGCCACTATAAACCACTAACAACAACTATAAACCAGTATGAACCCGTAAGAACCAGTGCTAACCAGTATGAGAGAGTAGAGTCCACTAAGGTTCAAACCAGTATGGAACACTAGGAACCAGTATGAACCAGTATAAACCAGTCCAGACCAATACAAACCAGTCCAGACCACTACAAACCAGAAAGAACCAGTACAAACCAGTAAGCACCAGGGCCCGGGGCGAGGGGCACGGCCCCGACGCGTTGTGGGGCAGCGCCAGGGGGAAGCGATGCCACAGGGACGGCAGCCCCCCCACCGCCGACAGGGCTGCGGGACCAGTAGGGACCAGTAAGAACCAGTATAGACCAGTATGAGCCAGTATGAGCCAGTATGAGCCAGTATAATGCTATATAAAGTGGTATAAACCAGTAAGAACCAGTATGAACCAGTGCTAACCAGTACAAGAAAGTAGAGACCACTATGGTTCAAACCAGTAAGGAACACTAGGAACCAGTATAAACCAGTAGGAACCAGTATAAACCACTAGGAACCAGTATAAGCCTATATAAAGTGGTATAAACCAATATGAACCAGTATGAACCAGTGATAACCAGTATGAGAGAGTAGAGTCCACTATGGTTCAAACCAGTTTGGAACACTAGGAACCAGTATAAACCAGTAGGAACCAGTATAAACCAGTACAGACCAGTATGAGCCACTATAAACCAGTATAATCCCATATAAAGTGGTATAAACCAGTATGAACCAGTGGGAACCAGTATGAGAAAGTAGAGCCCACTATGGGTCAAACCAATATGGAACACTAGGAACCAGTATGAACCAGTATAAACCAATATAAACCACTAATAAGCCAGGACAAGTCACTATAAGCCACTAGAAACGACTATAAACCAGTAGAAACCAGTATGAACCAGTGCTAACCAGTAGGAGAGAGTAGAGTCCACTAAGGTTTAAACCAGTATGGAACACTAGGAACCAGTATAAACCAGTATTAACCAGTATAGACCAGTATAGAGCAGTACAGACCAATATGAGCCACTATAAACCAGTATAATTGCATATAAAGTGGTACAAACCAGTAGGAACCAGTGCTAACCAGTATGAGAGAGTAGAGCCCACTATGGTTCAAACCAGTTTGGAACACTGGGAACCAGTATAAACCAGTATAGACCAGTATAGACCAGTATGAGCCACTAAAAACCAGTATAATTGCATATAAAGTGGTACGAACCAGTATGAACCAGTGCTAACCAGTACGAGAAAGTAGAGCCCACTATAGTTCAAACCAGTATGGAACACTAGGAACCAGTATAAACCAGTATAAACCAGTATAAACCAGTAAGCACCAGTATGAACCACTAAAAGCCACTATAAACCACTAACAACAACTATAAACCAGTATGAACCAGTATGAACCAGTGCTAACCAGTATGAGAGAGTAGAGCCCACTATGGTCCAAACCAGTATGGATCACTAGGAACCAGTATAAACCAGTATCAACCAGTCCCTCCCAGTATAAACCAGTCCCTCCCAGTCCCCCCCAATCCCTCCCAGTCCCTCCCAGTCCCCCCCCAACCCCTCCCAGTGCCCCCCAGCCCCCTCCCAGTATAAACCAGTCCCTCCCAGTATAAACCAGACCCCTCCCAGTGCCTCCCAGTATAAACCAGTCCCCTCCCAGTCCCTCCCAGTCCCCCCCCACCCCCTCCCAGCCCCCCCCGGCCCCCTCCCAGTATAAACCAGTGCCTCCCAGTATAAACCAGTCCCCTCCCAGTCCCTCCCAGTACCTCCCAGTCCCCCCCAATCCCCCCCAATCCCCTCCCAGTCCCCCCCCACCCCTTCCCAGTGCCCCCCAGCCCCCTCCCAGTATAAACCAGTCCCTCCCAGTATAAACCAGTCCCTCCCAGTATAAACCAGTCCCACCGTACGCCGCCAGCACCGAGGCCCCGCCCACGATCAGCAGCGTCTGCACCACGTCCGCGTACATCAGCGCCGCCAGGCCCCCTGAGGCCACGCCCCCTTTAGGCCACGCCCACCTCCGACCACGCCCACTTCGAGCCACGCCCCCTCCGGCCCCACCCACCCAAGCCCCGCCCACTAGGACCCCGCCCATTCAAGCCCCGCCCCTTTTGACTCCGCCCCGCCCCTTACCCCGTGGTTCCCCTCCCTGTAGCCCCGCCCCCTTTAAGCCACGCCCCTTTAGACCCCCCTCAAACCCCACCCCCTTAAGCCCCTCCCCCTCCAACCCCACCCCCTTAGGCCACGCCCCCTTCCTTTAAGCCCCGCCCCTTTGCCTCCACCCCACCCCTTACCCTGTGGCTCTGTCCCCGTAGCCCCACCCCTTTAAACCCCTCCCCCTTAGACCCCACCCCCTTTAACCCCACCCCCTTAAGCCCCACCCCTTAAGCCCCTCCCTCTTCAACCCCACCCCTTAGGCCACGCCCCCTCCCTTTAAACCCCGCCCCTTTCCTCTCCCCCCTCCCCACCCTTTCACCCCTGCCCCCCAGACCCCTCCCCTTTAAACCCCTCCCCCTTAGACCCCGCCCCCTTAGACCCCACCCATTTAAGCCCCACCCCCTTAAGCCCCTCCCCCTCCGACCCCACCCCCCTTAGGCCACGCCCCCTCCCTTCAAACCCCGCCCCTTTCCCCTCCCCACCCTTTACCCCCTGCCCCCAGACCCCTCCCCTTTAAGCCCCTCCCCCTTAGACCCCGCCCCCTCAGGCCCCGCCCCTTCAGGCCCCGCCCCCTCAGGCCCCGCCCCTTCAGACACCGCCCCCTTTAGGCCCCGCCCCCCTTAAGCCCCGCCCACCGGTGGCCGTGTAGATGCCGGTGGCCGCCAGCAGCGCCCCCACGGCCCCGTAGAGCTCCCAGCCCAGCGCCTCCCGGATGAACACGGCCCCCGAAAACATGTCCACCTGCCGACCCAAAATCCCCCGAATTCAACCCAAAACGGCAGCCGGGATCCGTAAGGAACCCCAGTCCCAGAGAGTGTGGGCGTAAAACCCCAAATCCCAGAGATTTGCCCCAAATCCTATAGAAAACCCCAAATACCAAAGGATATGACCACCCACCAGACCCAAAATCCTCAGAATTTACCCCAAAATTTCAGACTCCAACCCCCAAAATCCCCAAATCCCAGAGGGTGTGGTCGTAAAACCCCAAATCCCAGAGATTCGCCCCAAATCCTATAAGGTTCCGCCCCAAATCCTATAGAAACCCCAAATCCCATAGGATATGGCCACCCGCCAGACCCAAAATCCCCGGAATTCACCCCAAAACGGCAGCCGAAACCCGTAAGGAACCCCAGTCCCAGAGGGTGTGGGCGTAAAACCCCAAATCCCAGAGATTCGCCCCAAATCCTATAAAAAGCCCCCAAAACCCTCGAAAAACCCCAAATCCTATAAAAACCCCAAAAAACCATAAAAACCCCAAATCCCCCAAAACCCCCTAAAACCCCCAAATTCCCAAATCCCCCCAAAACCCCCAAATCCCCCCAAACTCCCCCAAACCCCCCTCGACCCCCCTGACCCCATAACCCCATAAAACCCCCCAAAAACCCCAAATCCTACAAAAACCCCAAAACCCCATAAAAACCCCAAATCCCCCAAAACCCCAAAAACCCTATAAAACCCTATAAACCCAAAATCCCTTAAAACCCCCCAAAACCCCCAAATCTCCCCAAACTCCCCCAACCCCCCCTCGACCCCCCTGACCCCATAACCCCATAAAACCCCCAAAAAACCCCAAATCCTATAAAAACCCCAAAACCCCATAAAAACCCCAAATCCCCTAAATCCCCCCAAACCACCCCAAAACCCCAAACCCCCCAAAACCCCTAAATCCGCCCAAACTCCCCCAACCCCCCCTCGACCCCCCTGACCCCATAACCCCATAAAACCCCCGAAAAACCCCAAATCCTACAAAAACCCCAAAAACCCCATAAATAACCCCAAATCCCCTAAAACCCTATAAAACCCTATAAAACCCTATAAACCCCAAATCCCATAAATCCCCCCAAAACCCCCAAATCCCCCCAAACTCCCCCAAACCCCCCTTGACCCCCTGACCGCATAACCCCATAAAAGCCCCAAAAAACCCCAAATCCTACAAAAACCCCAAAAACCCCATAAATAACCCCAAATCCCATAAACCCCCATAAAACCCTATGAACCCCAAATCCCATAAATCCCCCCAAAACCCCCAAATCCCCCCAAACTCCCCCAACCCCCCCTCGACCCCCCTGACCCCATAACCCCCCAAAACCCCATAAAAACCCCAAATCCTACAAAAACCCCAAAAACCCCATAAATAACCCCAAATCCCCTAAAACCCCATAACTCCCCCAAAACCCCCAAATTCCCAAATCCCCCAAAACCCCCAAATCCCCCCAAACTCCCCCAAACCCCCTCGACCCCCCTGACCCCATAACCCCATAAAACCCCCGAAAAACCCCAAATCCTATAAAAACCCCAAAAACCCTATAAATCACCCCAAATCCCCTAAGTCCCCCCAAACCACCCCAAAACCCCCAAACCCCTTAAAACCCTAAAACCCCCAAATCCCCCCAAACTCCCCCAACCCCCCCTCGACCCCCCTGACCCCATAACCCCATAAAACCCCCAAAAAACCCCAAATCCTACAAAAACCCCAAAAACCCCATAAATAACCCCAAATCCTGACCGAGACGCGGGCGGCCCCGTAGAGCAGCAGCGAGAGCAGCGCCAGCAGCGGCTGCAGGCGCCCGGCCCCGAAGCGCAGCGCCAGGAACCGGGGCAGCGTCGGCACCTGGGTTATACTGGTTTGTACTGGTTTGTACTGGTTTATACTGGTTTGGACTGGTTTGGACTGGGAGGGCACTGGGAGGGGCTGGTTTGGACTGGGAGGGGGTGAGGGGGGCTGGGGGGGCACTGGGAGGGCACTGGGGGGTGGTTGGGGGGGTATGAGGGGGATTGGGAGGTACTGGGATGGACTGGTTTATACTGGGTTATACTGGTTTGTACTGGTTTATACTGGTTTATACTGGTTTGGACTGGGAGGGGCTGGTTTGGACTGGGAGGGCACTGGGAGTGATATAGGAGGGGATTGGGAGCACTGGGAGGGCACTGGGGGGCACTGGGGGGGACTGGGAGGGGGTTGGGGGGCACTGGGAGGGAATGGTTTATACTGGTTTATACTGGTTTGGACTGGTTTATACTGGGAGGGGCTGGTTTGGACTGGGAGGGCACTGGGAGGGGGCTGGGGGGGTTGGGGGGGGACTGGGAGGGCACTGGGAGGGACTGGGAGGGGGTTGGGGGGCACTGGGGGGGAGAGGTTTATACTGGTTTATACTGGTTTGGACTGGTTTATACTGGTTTGGACTGGGAGGGCACTGGGAGGGGCTGGTTTGGACTGGGAGGGGACTGGGAGTGATATAGGAGGGGATTGGGAGCACTGGGAGGGCACTGGGGGGCACTGGGTGGGACTGGGAGGGGGTTGGGGGGCACTGGGAGGGACTGGTTTATACTGGTTTATACTGGTTTGGACTGGTTTATACTGGGAGGGGCTGGTTTGGACTGGGAGGGCACTGGGAGGGCACTGGGAGGGCGCTGGGAGGGTTGGGGGGGGACTGGGAGGGCACTGGGAGGTTCTGGGAGGGGGTTGGGGGGCACTGGGAGGGAATGGTTTATACTGGTTTGTACTGGTTTGGACTGGTTTATACTGGTTTGGACTGGTTTGGACTGGTTTGGACTGGGAGGGCACTGGGAGGGGGCTGGGAGCGATATAGGAGGGGATTGGGAGCACTGGGAGGGGGTGGGGAGGGACTGGGAGGGACTGGGAGGGGATTGGGGGGCACTGGGGGGCACTGGGATGGACTGGTTTATACTGGTTTATACTGGTTTATACTGGTTTGGACTGGTTTGGACTGGGAGGGCACTGGGAGGGGCTGGTTTGGACTGGGAGGGCACTGGGAGGGCACTGGGGGGGGACTGGGAGGGACTGGGAGGGGATTGGGGGGCACTGGGGGGCACTGGGATGGACTGGTTTAAACTGGTTTATACTGGTTTATACTGGTTTGGACTGGTTTGGACTGGGAGGGCACTGGGAGGGCAGCGGGGGGGGACTGGGAGGGGATTGGGGGAGTATGAGGGGGATTGGGAGGTACTGGGATGGACTGGTTTATACTGGTTTATACTGGTTTGGACTGGTTTGGACTGGGAGGGCACTGGGAGGGCACTGGGAGGGCACTGGGAGCGATATAGGAGGGGATTGGGAGCACTGGGAGGGCACTGGGAGGGGACTGGGGGGGACTGGGAGGGACTGGTTTATACTGGTTTATACTGGTTTATACTGGTTTGGACTGGGAGGGCACTGGGAGGACACCGGGGGGGGACTGGGAGGGGATTGGGGGTGTATGAGGGGGATTGGGAGGTACTGGGAGGGACTGGTTTATACTGGTTTATACTGGTTTATACTGGTTTGGACTGGTTTGGACTGGGAGGGGCTGGTTTGGATTGGGAGGGCACTGGGGGGGCACTGGGAGGGGACTGGGAGGGACTGGGAGAGGATTGGGGGGGTATGAGGGGGATTGGGAGGGACTGGTTTATACTGGTTTGGACTGGTTTGGACTGGGAGGGCACTGGGAGGGGACTGGGAAGGGATTGGATGGGTACTGGTTTATACTGGGATGGACTGATTTGTACTGGGAGGGACTGGGGGAGGACTGGGACCAGCATGGGAGGGGACTGGGAGCACTGGGAGGGACTGGGAGGGGACTGGTTTATACTGGTTTATACTGGTTCATACTGGAAGGGGACTGGAAGGGTACTGGTTTATACTGGGACGAAGTGGTTTATACTGGGAGGGACTGGGAGGGGACTGGGGGGGGACTGGGACCAGTATGGAAGGGACTGGGAGCACTGGGAGGGATTGAGAGGGGATTGGAGGCACTGGTTTATACTGGTTCATACTGGGAGGGGACTGGAGGGGTACTGGTTTATACTGGGACGAAGTGGTTTATACTTGGAGGGACTGGGAGGGGACTGGGGGGGGACTGGGACGAGTATGGGAGGGACTGGGAGCACTGGGAGGGGACTGGTTTATACTGGTTTGTACTGGTTTATACTGGTTTATACTGGTTTGTACTGGTTTATACCGGGAGGGGGCTGGGCGGGCTGGGAGGGGCTCCGCCCACCCCCGTGACGTCACTGTGACGTCACGATGACGTCATCACTCACCCCCGCCCGCAGGTAGATGGGGCTGAACACCCAGCCCAGCAGCAGCACCACGAACATGGCCTGGGGGCGGGGCCAAAAGGGGGCGTGGTCAGAGGGGGCGTGGTCAGAAAGGGGGCGTGGTCAGAGATGGGAGGGGTCAGAAAGGGGTGGGGTCAGAGGGGGCGTGGTTAGAGAGGGAGGGGTCAAAGGGGGCGGGGTCAGAAGGGGGCGGGGGTGGAGGGGTGGGGTCAGAGGGGGCGGGGCCAAGAGGGGGCGAGGTCAAAAGGGGGCGTGGTCAAAGGGGCGGGGTCTGAGGGGGCGTGGTCAGAGGGGGCGTGGTCAGAAAGGGGGCGTGGTTAGAAGGGAGAGGGGTTGGAAAGGGGAGGGGTCAGGAAGGGGGCGTGGTCAAAAGGGGCGGGGCCATAAAGGGGAGGGGCCAGAGGGGGTGGAGTCAGAGGGGGCGGGGCCAGAGAGGGAAGGGGTCAGGAAGGGGGTGGGGTCAAAAGGGGGCGTGGTCAGAAAGGGGGCGTGGTTAGAAGGGGGCGGGGTCAGGAAGGGGGCGGGGTCAGAGAGGGGAGGAGTTAGAAGGGGGCGTGGTTAGGAAGGGGGCGTGGTCAGAAGGGGTGGAGTTAGAGAGGGGCGGGGCCAAAGGGGGAGGGGCCAAAAGGGGCGGGGTTAGGAAGGGGAGGGTCCAAAAGGGGCGTGGCCAGAGGGGGTGGGTCAGAGAGGGGAGGGGTTAGAAGGGGGTGGGGTCGAAAGGGGGCGGGGTCAGAAAGGGGAGGGGTCAGGGAGGGGGTGGGGACAGAGAGGGGCGGGGTTAGAAAGGGGCGGAGCCAAAGGGGGCGTGGTTAGGGAGGGGAGGAGTTAGAGGGGGCGGGGCCAGGAAGGGGGCGTGGCCAGAAAGGGGTGGAGTTAGAGAGGGGCGGGGTCAAAGGGGGCAGGGTCAGGGGGCGTGGTCGGAGGGGGGTGGGGCCGGGGGGCAAGGGGGCGTGGTCAGAAAGGGGGCGTCTATGGGGCAGGATCTGTGGGGCAGGGGGAGCTATGGGGTGAGCTATGGGGCAGGGGATGTATGGGGCCCTATAGGGCCCACTATGGGTCTCCATGGGCCCCTATACACCCCTATAGGTCCTGCTATGTGTCCCTATGGTGTCTATGGGTCCCTGTAGGCCCCTATGGCCCCTATAGCCCCTATATGGCCCCTATAGGCCCCTATGGTCTCTATAGGCCCCTCTAGGCCCCTATAGCTCCCTATAGGTCCCTATGTGTCCCTATGGACTCTATAGACCCCTATAGCTCCCTATAGGCCCTAAAGGCCCCTATACGGCCCCTATACGGCCCCTATGACCCCTATAGCTCCCTATAGGCCCCTATGGACCCTATAGGTCCTTATGTGTCCCTATGGTCTCTATGGGTCCCTATAGCCCTCTGTAGGCCCCTATATGGCCCCTATAGCCCCTATATAGTCCCTATAGGTCCCTATGTGTCCCTATGGCCTCTATAGGCCCTATATAGCCCCTATAGGCCCCTATGGTCCCTATAGGCCCCTATAGGCCCCTATGGTCTCTATGGGTCCCTATATGGCCCCTATGGCTCCTATAGGTCCCTATATACCCCTATGGTCCCTATAGGCCCCTATGTGTCCCTATGGTCTCTATGGGCCCCTATAGGTCCCTATAGCCCCCTATAGGCCCCTATAGGCCCCTATGGCCCCTATGGGTCCCTATAGGCCCCTATGTGTCCCTATGACCCCTATATAGCTCCCTATAGGCCCCTATGGTCCCTATAGGTCCCTATGCGTCCCTATATGTCCCTATGGTCCCTATAGGCCCCTATAGACCCCTATAGGTCCCTATGTGTCCCTATGGACTCTATGGGCCCCTATAGCCCCTATAGGCCCCTATGGCCCCTATAGGTCTCTATGGGTCCCTATGGCCCCTATAGGCCCCTATAGGCCCTATATGGCCCCTATGGCCCCTATAGCTCCCTATAGGCTCCTATGGTCTCTATAGACCCCTATAGCCCCTATATGGTCCCTATAGCCCCTATATGGTCCCTATAGGCCCCTATGTGTCCCTATGGACTCTATGGGCCCCTATAGGCCCCTATAGACCCCTATGGCCCCTATAGGTCTCTATGGGTCCCTCTAGGCCCCTATGGCCCCTATAGCTCCCTATAGGCCCCTATGTGTCCCTATGGACTCTATGGGCCCCTATAGCCCCTATATAGCCCCTATAGGCCCCTATGGTCTCTATAGCCCCTATATGGCCCCTATGGCTCCTATAGGTCCCTATATACCCCTATGGTCCCTATAGGCCCCTATGTGTCCCTATGGACTCTATGGGTCCCTATAGGCCCTATAGACCCCTATAGCCCCCTATGTCCCCTATAGCCCCCTATGGCCCCTATAGGTCCCTATGTGTCCCTATGGTCTTTGTGGGCCCCTATAGGTCCCTATAGCCCCCTATGGCCCCTATATGGCCCCTATAGGCCCCTATGGCCCCTATAGCCCCTATATGGCCCCTATGGCTCCTATAGGTCCCTATATACCCCTATGGTCCCTATAGGCCCCTATGTGTCCCTATGGTCTCTATGGGCCCCTATAGCCCCCTATAGCCCCCTATAGGCCCCTATGGGTCCCTATAGGCCCCTATGTGTCCCTATGACCCCTATGTAGCTCCCTATAGGCCCCTATGTGTCCCTATATGTCCCTATGGTCCCTATAGGCCCCTATAGACCCCTATAGGTCCCTATGTGTCCCTATGGTCTCTATGGGTCCCTATAGCCCCTATAGGCCCCTATGGCCCCTATAGGTCTCTATGGGTCCCTATGGCCCCTATAGGCCCCTATAGGCCCTATATGGCCCCTATGGCCCCTATAGCTCCCTATAGGCTCCTATGGTCCCTATAGACCCCTATAGCCCCTATATGGTCCCTATAGCCCCTATATGGTCCCTATAGGTCCCTATAGGCCCCTATGTGTCCCTATGGACTCTATGGGCCCCTATAGGCCCCTATAGCCCCCCCTATGTCCCCTATAGGTCCCTCACGTGCCACTCGAAGGCCGCCACCGCCAGCCCCGATGCGGCCCCGGTGCCCGCCAGCCCCACAAAGTGCCCGGAGCCGATGTTGGAGGCGAAGAGCGAGGCCCCCACCTGGGAACGGACCCAAAAACCCCACGAATCACCCCAAAACACAAGCACCCCCCAAAACGGGCCCAAACCGCCCCGAAATGGGCCCAAACCGCCCCGAAATGGGCCCAAACCAGCACAAAATGGGCCCCAAATGCCCCCCAATTGCCCCAAAACAGACCCCAAACCCACCCAAAATTCCCCAAATTCCCCCCAAATTCCCCAAATCTCCCCAAATTCCCCCAAATCCCCAGTTTTTCCCCCAAATCCGCCCAAATCCCCCCAATTTTCCCCCAAATCCCCCCAAACCCCCCAATTTTCCCCCAAATCCCCCCAAATCCCCCCAAATCCCTAAAATCCCCCAATTCCCCCCAAAATCCCCCCAAATCCCCATTTTTTCCCCCAAATCCGCCCAAATCCCCCCAATTTTCCCCCAAATCCCCCCAAACCCCCCAATTTTCCCCCAAATCCCCCCAAATCCCCAAATTCCCCCCAAATCCCCATTTTTTCCCTCAAATCCCCCCCAAATCCCCCAGTTTTCCCCTCAATCCCCCCAAATCCCCAATTTTTGCCCCAAATCCCCCCAAATCCCCCCAAATCCCCCCAAATCCCCCAAATCCCCCCAAAATCCCCCAAATCCTCCATTTTCTCCCCAAATCCCCCAAATCCCCCCAAAATCCCCCCAAATCCGCCCAATTTTCCCCCAAATCCCCCCAAATCCCCCCAAATTTCCCCCCCAAATCCCCCCCAACCCCCTCCCGCCCCCAAAAGTCCCAAAATCGCCGTTTTTCGCCCCAAATCACTCACGCTGCCCCAGCCCATTCGCTGCCCGGCCAGGAAGAACCCGGAGACGGAGCTGCGGGAACCGCGCCGCAGGGACTGGGGGCACCAGTACAGACCAGTAAGGACCAGTACAGACCAGTACGGACCAGTATGGGCCAGTATGGACCAGTACTGACCCATACGGACTGGTATGGACCAGTAAGGACCAGTACAGGACCAGTATGGACTGGTACAGACTGGTATGGGTTGGTACAGGACCAGTATAGGACCAGTACAGACCAGTAAGGACCAGTATGGACCGGTACAGGACCAGTATGGACCAGTACAGACCAGTATGGACCAGTACAGACCAGTATAGACTGTTATAGGATCAGTACAGGACCAGTATGGACCAGTACAGACTGGTATGGATTAGTATAGGACCAGTACAGACCAGTATAGGACCAGTACTGACCAGTAAGGACCAGTACAGGACCAGTATGAACCGGTACAGACTGGTATGGATTGGTACAGGACCAGTACAGACCAGTAAGGACCAGTACAGGACCAGTACGGACCAGTACAGACTGGTATGGATTGGTACAGGACCAGTACAGACCAGTAAGGACCAGTATGAACCGGCACAGGACCAGTATAGGACCAGTACAGACCAGTATGGACCAGTACAGGACCAGTATAGACTGTTATAGGATCAGTACAGGACCAGTACAAACCAGTACAGGACCAGTATGGACTGGTACAGACTGGTATGGATTGGTACAGGACCAGTACAGACCAGTAAGGACCAGTACAGGACCAGTACGGACCAGTACAGACTGGTGTGGATTGGTACAGGACCAGTATAGGACCAGTACAGACCAGTAAGGACCATTACAGGACCAGTATGAACTGGTACAGGACCAGTATGGACCAGTCCAGCCCCATATGGCCCTTTACAGCCCAGTATGGCCCAGTACAGCCCAGTACGGACCAGTATGGCACCAGTACAGCCCCAGTATGGACCAGTATGGCACCAGTACAGCCCAGTACAGCCCAGTATGGACCAATATGACACCAGTTTGGCACCGATATGGCCCAGTACAGCCCAGTATGGCCCAGTATGGCACCAGTATGGCCCAGTATGGCCCAGTACAGCCCACTATGGCCCAGTATGGCACCAGTACAGCACCAGTATGGCCCAGTACAGCCCAGTATGGCCCAGTATGACCCAGTACAGCCCCAGTACAGCCCAGTACAGCCCCAGTACGGCCCCAGTATGGCCCAGTCCAGCCCAGTATGGCCCGGCCTAACCCCAGCCTGTCCCAGTCTGCCCCAGTGCGGGGCCCCAGTGCTCCCAGTGCCCCCCAGTAATGATTAACCCGCCCCTCCCCCCGGGCAGGGGGCAAATGAAGGGGGGGGGGGGCACTTATGGGGCAGGGGGGGAACTTATGGGGCTGGGGGGTGGTTATGGGGCTGGGGGGGCACTTATGGGGCTGGGGGGGCACTTGTGGGGCAGGGGGGGCACTTATGGGGTGGGGGGATGGTTATGGGGCAGGGGGGGAACTTATGGGGCAGGGGGGTGGTTATGGGGCTGGGGGGGCACTTATGGGGCTGGGGGGTGGTTATGGGTCCCGCCCCCCACTTATGGGTCCCATAGGGCCCTATAGGGTCACTTATGGGCCCCATAACCCCACTTATGGGTCCCGAGGCCCCACTTATGGGTCCCGCCCCCCACTTATGGGTCCCAGAGGGTCACTTATGTGCCCCATAGCCCCACTTATGGGTCCCACCAGCCCCATAGCCCCACTTATGGGTCCCGAGGCCCCACTTATGGGTCCTGCCCCCCACGTATGGGTCCCAAAGGGCCCCATAGCCCCACTTATGTGTCCCGAGGCCCCACTTATGGGTCCTGCCCCCCACTTATGGGTCCCAAAGTCCCACTTATGGGTCCCAAGGCCCCACTTATGGGTCCCATAACCCCACTTACGTGCCCCATAGCCCCACTTATGGGTCCCGCCAGCCCCACAGCCCCACTTATGGGTCCCGAGGCCCCACTTATGGGTCCCAAAGTCCCACTTATGGGTCCCACCCCCCACTTATGGGTTCCGAGACCCTACTTATGGGTCCCATAGGGCCCCATAACCCCACTTATGGGTCCTGCCCCCCACTTATGGGTCCCAGAGGGTCACTTATGTGCCCCACAGCCCCACTTATGGGTCCCGAAGTCCCACTTATGGGTCCCATAGGGCCACTTATGGGTCCTGACCCCCACTTATGGGTCCCGAGGGGTCATTTATGGGTCCCAGATGGGGGTCAGGGCACACTTATGGGTCCCGCCCCCCATTTATGGGCCCCATAACCCCACTTATGGGTCCCGTCCCCCCACTTATGGGTCCCAGAGGGTCACTTATGGGTCCCAAGGCCCCACTTATGGGTCCCAGATGGGGGTCAGGGGCTACTTATGGGTCCTGAGGGGTCACTTATGGGTCCCACCAGCCCCACAGCCCCACTTATGGGTCCCGTCCCCCCACTTATGGGTCCCGACCCCCACTTATGGGTCCCTCCGGGCCCCATAGGGTCACTTATGGGTCCCGAGGCCCCACTTATGGGTCCCAAGGGTCACTTATGGGTCCCATAACCCCACTTACGTGCCCCATAGCCCCACTTATGGGTCCCAAAGTCCCACTTATGGGTCTCGCCCCCCACTTATGGGTCCCGATACCCCACTTATGGGTCCCATAGGGCTCCATAGCCCCACTTATGGGCCCCATAACCCCACTTATGGGTCCCACCAGCCCCACAGCCCCACTTATGGGTCCCGAGGCCCCACTTATGGGTCCTGCCCCCCAACTTATGGGTCCCATAGGGCCACTTATGGGGCACTTGGGGGTCCCAGATGGGGGCCAGGGGCTACTTATGGGTCCCATAGGGCCCCATAACCCCACTTATGGGCCCCATAACCCCACTTATGGGTCCCGAAATCCCACTTGTGGGTCCTGCCCCCCAACTTATGGGTCCCAGAGGGTCACTTATGGGTCCCATAGGGCCCCATAACCCCACTTATGGGTCCTGCCCCCCACTTATGGGTCCCGGCCCCCACTTATGGGTCCTGTAGGACCCCATAGGGTCACTTATGGGCCCCATAACCCCACTTATGGGTCCCGCCCCCCACTTACAGGCCCCATAGGGTCACTTATGGGTCCTGAAGTCCCACTTATGGGTCCCGTCCCCCCACTTATGGGTCCTGCCCCCCACTTATGGGTCCCAAAGTCCCACTTATGGGTCCTGCCCCCCACTTATGGGTCCCAGATGGGGGTCAGGGGCTACTTATGGGTCCCGTAGGGCCCCATAGGGTCACTTATGTGCCCCATAACCCCACTTATGGGTCCCGAAATCCCACTTATGGGTCCCGCCCCCCAACTTATGGGTCCCGCCGCCCCCTTACCCACAGCCCCACGGCGAGGACGAGGGCGAAGTAGCCGCCGATGACCCCCAAGTCCCCCGGCCCCACAGCGGCCATCGCCCCCCAACCCCGGCCCCACAGCCCCGGCCCCACAGCCCCCCCCCCCACTGATATAGGGCGGCCGTGGGGCGGAGCTGTGGGGCTGGCCCCATAACCTGACCCCATAACCGCCCCCCCCCCCCCCCCCCCCCGCCATGGGCACGCTCGGCTGCCCCCCAAGTGGCCCCGGTGACCCCGGCAAGGGGGTGGGGCGGGGAGAGCGGGGGGCCCTATAGGGGGGGCTCTGCCCCATAGATTGGGGCCTGGGGCCCTATAGGGGGGTCTCTGCCCCATAGATTCTGTTCTAGGGACCCATAGAGGCCCTATAGGGGGACCCTGCCCCATAGATTGGGTCCTGGTGCCCCATAGATTGGGGCCTGGGGCCCTATAGGGGGGTCTCTGCCCCATAGATTCTGTTCTAGGGACCCATAGAGGCCCCATAGGGGGACCCTGCCCCATAGATTGGGGGCTGGGGACCTATAGAGACCCCATAGGGACCCTATAGGGGGTCTCTGCCCCATAGATATGGTCCTAGTGCCCCATAGAGGTCCCATAGGGAGTTCCTGCCCCATAGATTGGGGGCTGGAGCCCCATAGATCCCATCCTGGGGCCCTATAGGGGGGTCTTTGCCCCATAAATTGGGGGCTGGGGGCCTATAGGGGGGTCTCTGCCCCATAGATCTGGGCCTAAAGCCCCATAGATTGCCCATAGGGGGACCCTGCCCCATAGATCGGGTCCTGGGTCCCTATAGGGGGGTTCCTGCCCCATAGATTGGGGGCTGTGGACCTATAGAGACCCCATAGAGGCCATATAGGGGGGCCTCTGCCCCATAGATTGGGGGCTGGAGCCCCATAGAGACCCCATAGGGACCCTATAGGGGGTCTCTGCCCCATAGATTCTGTCCTAGGGACCCATAGAGGCCCCATAGGGGGACTCTGCCCCATAGATCGGGGCCTGGGGCCCTATAGGGGGGTTCCTGCCCCATAGATTGGGGGCTGGGGCCCCATAGAGACCCCATAGGGCCCCATAGAGGCCCCATAGGGGGACCCTGCCCCATAGATTGGGGCCTGGGGCCCTATAGGGGGGTCTCTGCCCCATAGATTGGGGGCTGGGGCCCCATAGAGACCCCATAGGGACCCTATAGGGGGTCTCTGCCCCATAGATTCTGTTCTAGGGACCCATAGAGGCCCCATAGGGGGACCCTTCCCCATAGATTGGGGGCTGGGGACCCATAGAGACCCCATAGGGACCCTATAGGGGGGTCACTGCCCCATAGATATGGTCCTAGTGCCCCATAGAGGTCCCATAGGGAGTTCCTGCCCCATAGATTGGGGGCTGGAGCCCCATAGATCCCATCCTGGGGCCCTATAGGGGGGTCTTTGCCCCATAAATTGGGGGCTGGGGCCCTATAGGGGGGTCTCTGCCCCATAGATTCTGTCCTAGGGCCCCATAGATGCCCCATAGGGGGACCCTGCCCCATAGATTGGGGGCTGGGGCCCTATAGAGACCCCATAGAGACCCTATAGGGGGTCTCTGCCCCATAGATCGGGTCCTGGGGCCCTATAGGGGGTCTCTGCCCCATAGATCCCGCCCTAGAGCCCCATAGAGGTCCCATATGGGGACCCTGCCCCATAGATCGGGGGCTGGGGC
Source organism: Aythya marila (assembly GCF_965140915.1). Classification (NCBI taxonomy): domain Eukaryota; kingdom Metazoa; phylum Chordata; class Aves; order Anseriformes; family Anatidae; genus Aythya; species Aythya marila. The sequence goes on along the minus strand of NC_139072.1, from coordinate 1,473,189 downwards.
CCTATAGAGACCCCATAGGGCCCCATAGGGGGTCCCTGCCCCATAGATTGGGGCCTGGAGCCCCATAGGCGCCGCAACGCCTCATGGGACTTGTAGTCCATTCCCCCATCTACTCCATTAACTCCTATGGAGCCCGAACTACAGCTCCCATCACCCCTTGCGTCCTCCGGGCCTTCCTTTCCTCTTCTTCCTTGATTGGCCTCCCTAGAGCCGCAAAGCCTCACGGGACTTGTAGTCCTTTTACCTCACGTTATAATGGAGCCCAATGGGGCCCGGAACTACGACTCCCATCACCCCTTGCGGTTTCGCGGCCTTCCTTTCCGCTTCTTCCCCCAAAGCTTCCCCAGCGCCGCAAAGCCTCATGGGACTTGTAGTCCTTGCCCCCCTTCTTATAACAGACCCCTATGTGACCCGGAACTACCGCTCCCATCACCCCTTGCGGCTCCGCGGCCTTCTTTCCGCTTCTTCCTTCTAGACCTTCTCCAGCGCCGCAAAGCCCCATGGGACTTGTAGTCCTTCCCCCCTTCTTATAACGGAGCCCTATGGGACCCGGAACTACGACTCCCATCATCCCTTTCGTCCTCAGGGCCTTCCTTTCCGCTTCTTCCTTGATTGGCCTCCCTAGAGCCGCAAAGCCCCATGGGACCTGTAGTCCATTCCCCTATCTACTCCATTAAGCCCTATGTGACCCAGAACTACAGCTCCCATCACCCCTTGCGCCCCTGCGGCCTTCCTTTCCGCTTCTTCCCCAAAGCTTCCCCAGCGCCGCAAAGCCTCACGGGACTTGTAGTCCAGCCCCCTATCTACTCCATTGACTCCTTATGGCGCTAGAACTACCACTCCCGTCATCCCTTGCGTCCTCAGGGCCTTCCTTTCCACTTCTTCCTTGATTGGCCTTCCTAGAGCCGCAAAGCCTCATGGGACTTGTAGTCCTTTTACCTCACGTTATAACGGAGCCCAATGGGACCCGGAACTACAGCTCCCATCACCCCTTGCGCCGCTGCGGCCTTCCTTTCCGCTTCTTCCCCCAAAGCTTCCCCAGCGCCGCAAAGCCTCACGGGACTTGTAGTCCACCCCCTATCTACTCCATTGACTCCTTATGGCGCTAGAACTACCACTCCCGTCATCCCTTGCGTCCTCAGGGTCTTTCTTTCCACTTCTTCCCTGATTGGCCTCCCTAGAGCCGCAAAGCCCCATGGGACCTGTAGTCTTTTAACCTCACGCTATAACGAACCCCAATGGGACCCGGAACTACAGCTCCCATCATCCCTTGCGCCGCAGCGGCCTTCCTTTCCGCTTCTTCCCCCAAAGCTTCCCCAGCGCCGCAAAGCCCCATGGGACCTGTAGTCTTTTAACCTCACGTTATAACGGAGCCCAATGGGGCCCGGAACTACACCTCCCACCCCCCCTTGCGCCCTCCTCCCCCCTCCATCCCCCCCCCCATGATGGCGGAGCCCCTCTCTTGGTGCGTGGAGGCCCTGAGGAGCGGGGCCGAGCCGGGCCTGGGCCGGGCCTTGAGGGCCCTGCGGAGCCTCCACACCCGCAACGAGGCCGGGGCCGTTCGGTTCCGGGCCCGGGGGGGTTTGGGGCCGCTCCTGGAGCTCCTCCGGGACCCCCAAACCCAAGCCCAAGCCCAGGAGGGCTCCGGGGGTCGGGGCCGAAGCCTGGGCCTGGCCCTCAGCGTCCTGGGGAATCTCTGCACGGAGCCCGGGTGCAGGAGGCAGGCCCGGAGCCTCGGGGGGGTGCCCCGGCTGGGTGAGAGGGGGGGAAAAGGGGGGAAAAAGGGGGGAAAAGGGGGAAATAAGGGGTTAATGGGGGGGTTGGGGGGGTTAGGGGGGAAAAAGGGGTTAATGGGGGGGTTGGGGGGGAAAAAGGGGGGAAAAAGGGGGGAAAAAGGGGTTAATGGGGGGGTTGGGGGGGAAATAAGGGGTTATTGGGGGGATTGGGGGGGTTGGGGTGGATAAAAGGGGGGTTGGGGGGGAAATAAGGGGGTTTGGGGGGGGTTGGGGGGGAAAAAGGGGGGAAAAAGGGGGGTTGGGAGGGAATTGGGGGGGTTTGGGGGGTCTTAAAGGGGTTATTGGGGGAATTGGGGGAGATTTGGGGGGAAAAAGGGAGGTTGGGGGGGTGTTAAAGGGGTTATTGGGGGGATTGGGGGGGATAAAAGGGGGGTTGGGGGGGAAATAAGGGGGTTTGGGGGGGATTGGGGGGTCCTAGAGGGGTTAATGGGGGAAATGGGGGGGGATTGGGGGGGAAATAGGGGGTTGGGGGAGTCTTAAAGGGGTTATTGGGGGGATTGGGGGGGATAAAAGGGGGGTTGGGGGGAAAAAGGGGGGGTTAGGGGGGAAAAAGGGGGGAAATAAGGGGGTTTGGGGGGAGATTGGGGGGCTGTGGGGGTCCTAGAGGGGATATTGGGGGGGTTTGGGGGGTGTTAAAGGGGTTAATGGGGGGTTTGGGGGGGAATGGGGGGGATAAAAGGGGGGTTGGGGGGGAAATAAGGGGTTATTGGGGGGGATTGGGGGGGATATTGGGGGGAATTGGGGGGGATTGGGGGTGATATTGGGGGAATTGGGGGGGGTTGGGGGGTCTTAAAGGGGTTATTGGGGGAATTGGGGGAGATTGGGGGGGAAAAAGGGGGGTTGGGGGGTGTTAAAGGGGTTATTGGGGGAGTTGGGGGGGAAATAAGAGGGTGGGGGGCTCGTAGAGGGGATATTGGGGGGGTTCAGGGAGGAATTGGGGGGGATTGGGGGGGATAAAGGGGGATTTGGGGGACTTGGGGGGGAGATTGGGGGGCTGGGGGGGTCCTAGAGGGGATATTGGGGGGTTTGGGGGAGAAATGAGGGGGTTTGGGGGGGAATTGGGGGGTCCTAGAGGGGTTAATGGGGGGTTTGGGGGGGAAATTGGGGGGTGGCGGGGTCATAGAGGGGATATTGGGGGGTTTGGGGGGGAATTGGGGGGGGTTGGGGGGTCTTAAAGGGGTTATTGTGGGATTTGGGGGGGAAATAGGGGGGTGGGGGGGATTTAGGGGGCTTAATGGGGGGTTTGGGGGGAATTTGGGGGGGAAATTGGGGGGTGGGGGGGGCCCTAGAGGGGTTAATGGGGGGTTTGGGGGGGCTTAGAGGGGTTTTGGGGGCTGCTGGACCCAAAATTGGGGACTTTGACCCCAAAATGGGAGGCCCTATAGGGGTTAATGGGGAATTTTGGTGGTCCTATAGGATTTTTTTTGGGGGGGCGTGGCCCAAAAACAGGGTTTTTCACCCCAAAATGACAACTTTCACCCCCAAATGGCAAATTTCGCCCCAAAACCGGGCTGTTCAGACCCCAAAATGGCGAATTTTACCCCAAAATGGGGCATTTCACCCCAAAACAGGGGAATTTCACCCCAAAATGGGCAATTTCACCCCAAAAAGGGGCTGTTCAGACCCAAAAAGGGGGAATTTCACCCCAAAACGGGGTTTTTCACCCCAAAATGGGGCTGTTCAGTCCCAAAACCGGGGTGTTTGGACCCAAAAACGGTGAATTTCACCCCAAAACCGGGCTGTTCAGACCCAAAACGGGGGCATTTCACCCCCAAATGGGGGAATTTCATCTCAAAACGGGGTTTTTCACCCCAAAACAGGGCTGTTCAGACCCAAAGAGGGGGAATTTCACCCCAAAACGGGGTTTTTCACCCCAAAACGGGGCTGTTCAGACCCCAAAATGGGGCATTTCACCCCAAAATGGGGCATTTCACCCCAAAATGGGGTTTTTCACCCCAAAACTGGTCTCTTTGGACCCCAAAACGCTGAATTCCACCCCAAAACCTGCCTTTGGGGGCATCCCTTATGTCATTTTTAACAGGATTCCCCGCTTTTAACCCCAAAACCCCCCTCAATGGGCCCTCATCGCCCCGCCCCTTTCCCCTTTAACCCCGCCCACTTTGACCACACCCTGCTTGGCCACGCCCATTTACGCGACCACACCCACTTTGGCCACGCCCCCTGACTTTGGCCCCGCCCCCTGCAGTGGCCCTATTACGGGGTCCCGGCCCCGAGAGCGTGCGGAACCGGGCGGCGCGCGCCCTGGCCAACCTGGCCCTAGAACCCGAAGGAGCCCGCGACGTCCTGCAGGAGGGTGAGTGCGGCCCCAAAACGGCCCTAAATATCGGGAAACGACCCCAAAATGTGGCTGGGGGGGGGAAAAAATGGCACAAAATGGACCCAAAATGGCACAAAATGGCCCCAAAATGGCACAAAATGGCACAAAATGGACCCAAAAGGGACCCAAAAGGACCCCAAGTGGCACCAGAAGGATCCTAAATAATATAGGATTGCCCCAAAAGGACCCTAAAAGGCACAAAATGGCACCAAAATGGCACCAAAAGGACCCTAAGTGGCACAAAACGGCCCCAAAACAACCCTAAAAGGCACAAAACGCCCCAAAAAGGACCCTAAGTTGCACAAAATGGACCCAAAAGGGACCCAAAAGGACCCCAAATAATACAGAATGGCCTGAAAAGGACCCTAAGTAGCCCCAAAAGGACCCTAAGTGGCACAAAATCGACCCAAAAAGACCCTAAGTGGCCCCAAAAGGACCCTAAGTGGCACAAAATGGCCCCAAAAGGACCCTAAAAGGCACAAAATGGCACCAAACGGCACTAAGATGGCACCAAATGGCCCCAAAATGGCACAAAATGGCCCCAAAAGGACCCTAAAAGGCCCCAAATGGCACAAACTGGCACTAAATAACAAAAAACAGACCCAAAAAGGACCCTAAGTGGCCCAAAATGGCACAAAATGGCACCAAAATGGCACTAAAATGGCACAAAATGGCCCCAAAAGGACCCCAAATAGTATAGGTTGGCCCCAAAAGGACCCTAAAAGGCCCCAAATGGCACAAAATGGCACTAAATAACAAAAAACAGACCCAAAAAGGACCCTAAGTTGCCCAAAATGGCCCAAAATGGCACCAAATGGCCCCAAAATGGCACCAAATGGCCCCAAAAGGACCTTAAGTGGCCCCAAACGGCCCCAAAAGGAGCCTAAATGCCCCTAAACGAGGCCCGGCCCCGAGAGCGTGCGGAACCGGGCGGCGCGCGCCCTGGCCAACCTGGCCCTAGAACCCGAAGGAGCCCGCGACGTCCTGCAGGAGGGTGAGTGCGGCCCCAAAAAACCCCCAAAATACCCCAAAAATACCCTAAAACGTGGCTGGGGGGGAAAAAGAGGGGTTGGGAGGGGAGAAAAGGGCAGAAAGTGGCCCCAAAGTGGCAGAAAATGGCCCCAAAAGGACCCTAAATGGCACAAAATGGCCCCAAAAGGATGCTAAATAATATAGGATGGCCCCAAAAGGACCCTAAAAGGCACAAAATGGACCCAAAAGGACCCTAAAAGGCACAAAATGGACCCAAAAGGGACCCAAAAGGACCCTAAGTGGCACAAAATGGCACCAAAATGGCACAAAATGGCCCCAAAAGGGACCCAAAAGGACCCTAAGTGGCACTAAATGGCCCCAAAAGGACCCTAAATAATATAGGATTGCCTCAAAAGGACCCTAAGTTGCACAAAATGGCACCAAATGGCACCAAAATGGCACCAAATGCCATCAAATGGCCCCAAAAGGACCCTAAGTGGCACCAAAAGGACCCTAAGTGGCACAAAATGGACCCAAAATGGCACAAAATGGCCCCAAAATGGCACAAAATGGCACAAAATGGCCCCAAAATGGCACAAAATGGCACAAAATGGCCCCAAAATGGCACTAAAATGGCACAAAGTGGCCCCAAAAGGACCCCAAATAGTATAGGTTGGCCCCAAAAGGACCCTAAAAGGCCCCAAATGGCACAAAATGGCACTAAATAACAAAAAACAGACCCAAAAAGAACCCTAAGTTGCCCAAAATGGCACAAAACGGCACCAAAATGGCACAAAATGGCACCAAATGGCCCCAAAAGGACCCTAAGTGGCCCCAAACGGCCCCAAAAGGAGCCTAAATGCCCCTAAACGAGGCCCGGCCCCGAGAGCGTGCGGAACCGGGCGGCGCGCGCCCTGGCCAACCTGGCCCTAGAACCCGAAGGAGCCCGCGACGTCCTGCAGGAGGGTGAGTGCGGCCCCAAAAAACCCCCAAAATACCCCAAAAATACCCTAAAACGTGGCTGGGGGGGAAAAAGAGGGGTTGGGAGGGGAGAAAAGGGAAGAAAGTGGCCCCAAAAGGACCCTAAATGGCACAAAACGGACCCTAAAAGGCACAAAATGGCACCAAATGGCCCCAGAAAGAACCTAAAAAATATAGGATTGCCCCAAAAGGACCCTAAAAGGCACCAAATGGCACCGAAATGGCATAAAATGGCAAAAAAATGGCACAAAATGGCAGAAAATGGCCCCCAAAGGACCCTAAATGGCACAAAATGGACCCAAAAGGGACCCAAAAGGACCCTAAGTGGCACAAAATGGACCCAAAAGGATCCTAAAAAATATAGGATTGCCCCAAAAGGACCCTAAAAGGCACCAAATGGCACCGAAATGGCATAAAATGGCAAAAAAATGGCACAAAATGGCAGAAAATGGCCCCCAAAGGACCCTAAATGGCACAAAATGGACCCAAAAGGGACCCAAAAGGACCCTAAGTGGCACAAAATGGACCCAAAAGGATCCTAAATAATATAGGATTGCCCCAAAAGGACCCTAAGTTGCACAAAATGGCACCAAATGGCACCAAAATGGCACCAAATGGCATCAAATGGCCCCAAAAGGACCCTAAGTGGCACCAAAAGGACCCTAAGTGGCACAAAATGGCCCCAAAATGGCACAAAATGGCCCCAAAGTGGCACAAAATGGCACAAAGTGGCCCCAAAAGGACCCCAAATAGTATAGGTTGGCCCCAAAAGGACCCTAAAAGGCCCCAAATGGCACAAAATGGCACTAAATAACAAAAAACAGACCCAAAAAGGACCGTAAGTTGCCCAAAATGGCCCAAAATGGCACCAAATGGCTGCAAAATGGCACCAAATGGCCCCAAAAGGACCCTAAGTGGCCCCAAACGGCCCCAAAAGGAGCCTAAATGCCCCTAAACGAGGCCCGGCCCCGAGAGCGTGCGGAACCGGGCGGCGCGCGCCCTGGCCAACCTGGCCCTAGAACCCGAAGGAGCCCGCGACGTCCTGCAGGAGGGTGAGTGCGGCCCCAAAAAAACCCCAAAATACCCCAAAAATACCCCAAAACGTGGCTGGGGGGGAAAAAGAGGGGTTGGGAGGGGAGAAAAGGGCAGAAAGTGGCCCCAAAAGGGCTGAAAGTGGCCCCAAAATGGTAGAAAATAGCCCCAAAAGGACAGTAAAGAGGACCAAATGGCCCCAAAACGTCCCCAAAAGACCCCAAAGAAGGCAGAATGACCCCAAAAGGATCCTAAAAGGCACAAAATGGACCCAAAGTGTCACAAAGTGGCCCTAAAAGGAACCCAAATGGCACAAAATGGCCCCAAAAGGACCCTAAAAGGCACCAAATGGCACCAAAATGGCAAAAAATGGCCCCCAAAGAACCCCAAATAATACAGAATGGCCCGAAAAGGACCCTAAGTAGCCCCAAAAGGACCCTAAAAGGCACAAAATGGACCCAAAAGGGACCCAAAAGGACCCCAAGTGGCACCAGAAGGTTCCTAAATAATATAGGATTGCCCCAAAAGGACCCTAAAAGGCACAAAATGGCCCCAAAAGGACCCTAAAAAGCACAAAATGGACCCAAAAGGGACCCAAAAGGACCCTAAGTGGCACTAAATGGCACCAAAAGGACCCTAAATAATATAGGATTGCCCCAAAAGGACCCTAAGTGGCACTAAATGGCCCCCAAAAGACCATAAGTGGCCCCAAAAGGACCCTAAGTGGCACAAAATGGCCCAAAAAGAACCCTAAAAGGCAAAAAATGGACCCAAAATGGCCCCAAAAGGACCCTAAGTAGCAGAAAATGGTCCCAAAAGGACCCTAAGTGGCACAAAATGGTCCCAAAAGAACCCTAAAAGTCACAAAATGGACCCAAAAGGGACACAAAAGGACCCTAAGTAGCCCCAAAAGGGCCCTAAGTGGCCCAAAATGGCACCAAATGTCACCAAAATGGCACAAAATGACCCCAAAAGGACCCTAAAAGGCACCAAATGGACCCAAAATGGCACTAAAATGGCACAAAATAGCCCCAAAAGGAACCTAAGTGGCACAAAATGGCACCAAAATGGCACAAAATGTCACCAAAAGGACCCCAAATATCACAGAATGTCCCCAAAAGGACCCTAAGTGGCACCAAATAGCCCCCAAAGGGCCTTAAATCCCACAAAATGGACCCAAAAGGGACCCAAATGGACCCCAAATAACACAAAACGGCCCCAAAAGTATCCTAAGTGGCCCCAAAAGGACCCTATGTGGGACAAAAAGGCCCCAAAAGGGCCCTAAATAACAGAATGTCCCCAAAAGGACCCTAAAAGGCCCCAAATGGCAGAAAACGGCACTAAATAATAAAAAAACAGACCCAAAAAGGACCCTAAGTGGCCCCAAAAGGACCCCAAGTGGCACAAAATGGCCCCCAAAGGACCCAAAATAACACGCAATGGCCCCAAAAGGACCCAAAGTTGCACAAAATGGGCACAAAATGACACAAAATGTCCCCATGACCCCAAAGACGTCCCCAATGGGTTCCTCAACGGGTTCCTCAACAAAATGGCCTCCATAATGTCCCTAAACACGTCCTAATGTCCCCAAAAATGTCCCCAAAGATGTCCCCAGTGGGTTCCTCAAGAGGTTCCTCAACAAAATGGCCTCCAAAACCTCCTCAAGATGTCCCCAAATGCGTCCCCATGACCCCAAAAGAGATCTCCAATGGGTTCCTCATCAAAATGGCCTCCACAATGTCCCTAAACACGTCCTAATGTCCCCAAAAATGTCCCCAAAGACGTTCTCAAGAGGTTCCTCAACAAAATGGCCTCCAAAATGTCCCCAAATATGTCCCCAAAGATGTCCCCAACGGGTTCCTCAAGAGGTTTCTCAACCTTTTGGCCTCCAAAACCTCCTCAAGATGTCCCCAAAAGTGTCCCCATGACCCCAAATGATATCTCCAATGGGTTCCTCAACAAAATGGCCTTCATAATGTCCCCAAACTCATCCTCATGTCCCCAAAAATGTCCCCAAAGATGTTCTCAGGAGGTTCCTCAACAAAATGGCCTCCACAACCTCCTTGAGATGTCCCCAAATGTGTCCTCAACGGGTTCCTCAAGAGGTTCCTCAACCCCGTGGCCTCCACAACCTTCTTGAGGTGTCCCCATACACGTCCCCATGACCCTAAAAGAGATCTCCAATGGGTTCCTCATCAAAATGGCCTCCACAATGTCCCCAAACATGACCCCAAAAATGTCCCCAACGGGTTCCTCAATGGGTTCCTCAACCCCATGGCCTCCACAACCTCCTCAAGATGTCCCCAAAAGTGTCCCCATGACCCCAAAGACGTCCCCAATGGGTTCTTCAACAAAATGGCCTCCACAATGTCCCCAAAAGTGTCCCCATGACCCCAAAAGACATCTCCAACAGGTTCCTCAACCCCGTGGCCTCCACAACCTCCTCAAGGTCTCCCAATGACCCCAAAGATGTCCCCAATGGGTTCCTCAAGAGATTCCTCAATAAAATGGCCTCCACAATGTCCCCAAAAGTGTCCCCATGACCCCAAAAGAGATCTCCAATGGGTTCCTCAACAAAATGGCCTCCTCAATGTCCCTAAACACGTCCTAATGTCCCCAAAAATGTCCCCAAAGACGTTCTCAAGAGGTTCCTCAACAAAATGGCCTCCACAACCTCCTCGAGATGCCCCCAAAATGCCTCCCCTTGACCCCAAAGATGTCCCCAACGGGTTCCTCAACGGGTTCTTCATCAAAACAGCCTCCATCATGTCCCCAAACTCATCCTCACGTCCCCAGAAATGTCCCCAAAGATGTTCTCAGGAGGTTCCTCAACAAAATGGCCTCCACAACCTCCTCAAGGTATCCCCAACGGGATCCTCAATGGGTTCCTCAATGGGTTCCTCAACCTTTTGGCCTCCAAAACCTCCTCCAGATGTCCCCAAAAGTGTCCCCATGACCCCAAAGATGTCCCCAGTGGGTTCCTCAAGAGGTTCCTCAACAAAATGGCCTCCACAATGTCCCCAAAAGTGTCCCCATGACCCCAAAAGAGATCTCCAATGGGTTCCTCATCAAAATGGCCTCCACAATGTCCCCAAAGATGTCCCCAAAGATGTCCCCAACGGGTTCCTCAATGGGTTCCTCAACCCCGTGGCCTCCACAACCTCCTCAAGATGTCCCCAAAGATGTCCTCATGACCCCAAAAGAGATCTCCAATGGGTTCCTCAACAAAATGGCCTCCATAATGTCCCCAAACTCATCCTCATGTCCCCCAAAATGTCCCCAAAGATGTCCCCAACGGGTTCCTCAACAAAACGGCCTCCAAAATGTCCCCAAATATGTCCCCAAAGATGTCCCCAATGGGTTCCTCAAGAGGTTCCTCAACAAAATGGCCTCCAAAACCTCCTCAAGATGTCCCCAAACGCGTCCCCATGACCCCAAAAGAGATCTCCAATGGGTTCCTCATCAAAATGGCCTCCATAATGTCCCCAAAAGTGTCCCCATGACCCCAAAGATGTCCCCAAAGACGTTCTCAAGAGGTTCCTCAACAAAATGGCCTCCAAAATGTCCCCAAACATGACCCCAAAAGTGTCCCCAACGGGTTCCTCAATGGGTTCCTCAATAAAATGGCCTCCACAACCTCCTCAAGATGTCCCCAAAAGTGTCGCCATGACCCCAAAGACGTCCCCAATGGGTTCTTCAACAAAATGGCCTCCATAATGTCCCCAAAAGTGTCCCCATGACCCCAAAGACGTCCCCAGTGGGTTCCTCAAGAGGTTCCTCAACAAAATGGCCTCCACAATGTCCCCAAAGATGTCCCCAAAGATGTCCCCAACAGGTTCCTCAATGGGTTCCTCAACCCCGTGGCCTCCACAACCTCCTCGAGATGCCTCCAAACGCGTCCCCAAGACGTCCCCAACCCCGTCCCCGGCCTCCACCTCCTCCTTGACCTCCTTTTTGTCCCCTTTTTTCCCCCCCACAGGTGCCGGTCCCCTCCTGGTCTCCTTGGTGGCCTCCTGCAGCACCCCGGAGTGCCTCCACAGCGCCGCCCGCGCCCTCCGCATCCTGGCCTCCACCCCGGCCTCCCGCTTGGCCTTGGGCCACGCCGGCGCCGTCCGCGCCCTCTCCACCCGCTTGGCCTCCATGGAACCCGGCCACCCGGCCTCCACCTCGGTAGCCCGGGCTTTGCGGGGCCTCACCGAGCCCCCGGCCTCCGCCGAGGCCGCCGGCGACTTGGCGCCGGCCTTCCCCGCCTTGGCCTCCTTGGCCTCCCACCCCAAAACGGACGCCCGGCACCCGGCCTTGGGCGCCATCGCCAACGCTTGCGCCCGCGCCCACCTCCGGCCTCCCTTGGGGGCCGCCGGGGCGGTGGAGGCCGTGACGGCCGAGGTGGCGGCCTCCTTGGAGGCCAACGGCCACGGCGGCGGCCTCCACCTCCCCGCGGCCTCCGCCGCCGCCGCCCGGGCTCTCTGCCTCCTGTGCCGCGAGGCCGTCAACCGAGCCCGGGTGAGGGAGGCCGGGGGCTTGGCCGTCCTCTTGAGGCTCTTGGCGGAGGCCGGCCCGTGGAGGCCGCGCGTCCTCCTGGCCTTGGCGGCCTTCTCCTACGACCAGGAGGCCCTGGAGGCCATGGAGAAGTTGGGCTTGGTCCCCCTCTTGGTGGAGGTCCTTCGAGGCCGGGCGGAGGCCGCCGAGGTGGAGGCCGAGGCCCGGAGGCGAGGGGAGGCCGAAGGGGAGGACGCGGAGGCCGCCTCCTGCGACCTCCCCCGGGACGACGGCCACCGGGCCTCCGCCGGGGACGGGGCGGCCGCCGGCAGCCTCCGGGGGCTCAAGTGAGGGCGGGGACGGGGGATTTTGGGGGGTTTTGGGGGGGTTTGGGGGGTTTGGGGGATTTTGGGGGGTTTGGGATGATTTGGAGGCCAATGGGGGGATTTGGGATGTGGTGGAGGCCGGTTTGGGGTTTTGGAGGCCAATGGGGAGTATTGGGGAGATTTGGAGGCCTTTTGGGGTTTTGGAGGCCATTTGGGGTCTTGGGGATGTGGTGGAGGCCGGTTTGGGGTTTTGGAGGCCGGTGGGGGTTTTGGGGGGGATTTGGGGGGATTTGGGGGATTTTGGGGGGATTTGGGGGAGTTTGGGAGGTTTTGGGAGGCTGGTGGGGGATTTGGGACGATTACGAGGCCATTTGGGGTCTTTGGGATGTGGTGGAGGCTGGTTTTGGGTTTTGGAGGCCATTGGGGGGATTTGGGACATTTTGGGAGGCCGATGGGGGTTTTGGGATGATTTGGAGGCCATTTGGGGTCTTTGGGATGCGGTGGAGGCCGGTTTGGGGTTTTGGGAGGATTTGGGGGAATTTGGGGGATTTTGGGGGATTTTGGGGGGCTTGGGGAGGCCGGTGGGGGGTTTGGGACAATTTGGAGGCCAATGGGGGGATTTGGGATGTGGTGGAGGCTGGTTTGGGGTTTTGGAGGCCAGTGGGGAGTATTGGGGAGATTTGGAGGCCTTTTGGGGTTTTGGAGGCCATTTGGGGTCTTTGGGATGTGGTGGAGACCAGTTTAGGGTTTTGGAGGCCGGTGGGGGTTTTGGGGGGGATTTGGGGTGGTTTGGGGGAATTTGGGGGATTTTGGGGGGGTTTGGGGTGGTTTGGGAGGCCGGTGGGGGGTTTGGGATGATTTGGAGGCCAATGGGGGGATTTGGGATGTGGTGGAGGCCGGTTTTGGGTTTTGGAGGCCGGTGGGGGTTTTGGGGGGATTTGGGGGATTTTGGGGGGATTTGGGGTGGTTTGGGGGGTTTTGGGAGGCCGGTGGGGGGTTTTGGGGGGATTTGGAGGCCGCTGGGGGGATTTGGGATGTTTTAGAGGCCATTTGGGGTCTTTGGGATGTAGTGGAGGCCGGTTTTGGGTTTTGGAGGCCAATGGGAGGATTTGGGACATTTTGGGAGGCCGATGGGGGTTTTGGGATGATTTGGAGGCCAATGGGGGGATTTGGGATGTGGTGGAGGCCGGTTTGGGGTTTTGGAGGCCGGTGGGGGTTTTGGGGAGGATTTGGGGGATTTTGGGGGGTTTTGGGGTGGTTTGGGGGGTTTGGGGTGGTTTGGGAGGCCGGTGGGGGGTTTGGGATGATTTGGAGGCCAATGGGGGGATTTGGGATGTGGTGGAGGCCGGTTTTGGGTTTTGGAGGCCGGTGGGGGTTTTGGGGGGATTTGGGGGATTTTGGGGGGATTTGGGGTGGTTTGGGGGAATTTGGGGGAATTTGGGGGGATTTGGGGTGGTTTGGGGGGTTTTGGGAGGCCGGTGGGGGGTTTGGGATGATTTGGAGGCCAATGGGGGGATTTGGGATGTGGTGGAGGCCGGTTTGGGGTTTTGGAGGCCACTGGGGAGATTTGGGACAATTTGGAGGCCATTTGGGGTCTTTGGGATGTGGTGGAGGCCGGTTTGGGGTTTTGGAGGCCGGTGGGGGTTTTGGGGGGGATTTGGGGTGGTTTGGGGGAATTTGGGGGATTTTGGGGGATTTTGGGGGGTTTTGGGAGGCCGGTGGGGGGTTTGGGACGATTTGGAGGCCAATGGGGGGATTTGGGATGTGGTGGAGGCTGGTTTGGGGTTTTGGAGGCCACTGGGAGGATTTGGGACATTTTGGGAGGCCGGTGGGTTTTTCGGGGGGGTTTTGGAGGCCTTTTGGGGTTTTGGAGGCCGGTGGGGGTTTTGGGACGATTACGAGGCCATTTGGGGTCTTGGGGATGTGGTGGAGGCCGGTTTGGGGTTTTGGAGGCCACTGGGAGGATTTGGGGTGTTTTAGAGGCCATTTGGGGTCTTTGGGGTGTTTTGGGAGGTCCTTTGGGGTTTTGGGGGTTTTGGAGGCCATTTGGGGTCTTGGGGATGTGGTGGAGGCCAGTTTGGGGTTTTGGAGGCCGGTGGGGGTTTTGGGGAGGATTTGGGGGATTTTGGGGGAATTTGGGGGATTTGGGGGGGATTTGGGGTGGTTTGGGAGGCCGGTGGGGGTTTTGGGACGATTACGAGGCCATTTGGGGTCTTTGGGATGTGGTGGAGGCCGGTTTGGGGTTTTGGAGGCTATTTGGGGTCTTTGGGGTGTTTCGGAGGCTGGTTTGGGGACAAATTGGAGGCCACTGGGGGGATTTGGGATGTTTTAGAGGCCATTTGGGGTCTTTGGGATGCGGTGGAGGCCGGTTTTGGGGTTTTAGAGGCCGGTGGGGGTTTTGGGACAATTACGAGGCCATTTGGGGTCTTTGGGATGTGGTGGAGGCCGGTTTTGGGTTTTGGAGGCCAGTGGGGAGTATTGGGGAGATTTGGAGGCCTTTTGGGGTTTTGGAGGCCATTTGGGGTCTTCGGGATGTGGTGGAGGCCGGTTTGGGGTTTTGGAGGCCGGTGGGGGTTTTGGGGGGAATTTGGGGGATTTTGGGGGGATTTGGGGGGTTTTGGGGGAGTTTGGGGGGTTTTGGGAGGCCGGTGGGGGGTTTGGGGGGATTTGGAGGCCAATGGGGGGAGTTGGGATGTGGTGGAGGCCGGTTTGGGGTTTTGGAGGCCGGTGGGGGTTTTGGGGGGGATTTGGGGGAATTTGGGGGGTTTGGGGGGGTTTGGGGGGTTTTGGGAGGCCGGTGGGGGGTTTGGGACGATTTGGAGGCCAATGGGGGGATTTGGGATGTTTTAGAGGCCATTTGGGGTTTTGGGGGGGATTTGAAGGCCTTTTGGGGTTTTGGAGGCCAGTGGGGGTTTTGGGACGATTACGAGGCCATTTGGGGTCTTTGGGATGTGGTGGAGGCCAGTTTGGGGTTTTGGAGGCCACTGGGAGGATTTGGGACAATTTGGGGTCTTTGGGATGTGGTAGAGGCCAGTTTGGGGTTTTGGAGGCTATTTGGGGTCTTTGGGGTGTTTTGGAGGCTGGTTTGGGGACAAATTGGAGGCCACTGGGAAGATTTGGGATGTTTTAGAGGCCATTTGGGGTCTTTGGGATGTAGTGGAGGCCGGTTTGGGGTTTTGGAGGCCGGTGGGGGTTTTGGGGGGGATTTGGGGGGTTTTGGGGGGATTTGGGGGGTTTTGGGAGGCCGGTGGGGGTTTTGGGACGATTACGAGGCCATTTGGGGTCTTGGGGATGTGGTGGAGGCCGGTTTGGGGTTTTGGAGGCCACTGGGGGGATTTGGGGTGTTTTGGGAGGTCCTTTGGGGTTTTGGGGGTTTTGGAGGCCATTTGGGGTCTTTGGGGTGTTTTGGAGGCTGGTTTGAGGACAAATTGGAGGCCGCTGGGGGGATTTGGGATGTTTTAGAGGCCATTTGGGGTCTTTGGGATGTAGTGGAGGCCGGTTTCGGGTTTTGGAGGCCGGTGGGGGTTTTGGGGGGGATTTGGGGTGGTTTGGGGGGTTTTGGGGTGGTTTGGGGGGGTTTGGGAGGCCGGTGGGGGTTTTGGGATGATTTGGAGGCCAATGGGGGGATTTGGGATGTGGTGGAGGCCGGTTTGGGGTTTTGGAGGCCGGTGGGGGTTTTGGGGGGATTTTGGGGGGATTTGGGGGGATTTGGGGGGGTTTTGGGAGGCCGGTGGGGGGTTTGGGATGATTTGGAGGCCATTTGGGGTCTTGGGGATGCGGTGGAGGCCGGTTTGGGGTTTTGGAGGCCACTGGGAGGATTTGGGACAATTTGGGGTCTTTGGGATGTGGTAGAGGCCAGTTTGGGGTTTTGGAGGCTATTTGGGGTCTTTGGGGTGTTTCGGAGGCTGGTTTTGGGACAAATTGGAGGCCACTGGGGGGATTTGGGATGTTTTAGAGGCCATTTGGGGTCTTTGGGATGCGGTGGAGGCCGGTTTGGGGTTTTGGAGGCCGGTGTGGGATTTGGGGGAATTTGGGGGATTTTGGGGGATTTTGGGGGGGATTTGGGGGGTTTTGGGAGGCCGGTGGGGGGTTTGGGATGATTTGGAGGCCAATGGGGGGATTTGGGATGTGGTGGAGGCCGGTTTGGGGTTTTGGAGGCCGGTGGGGGTTTTGGGGGGGATTTGGGGGATTTTGGGTGGATTTGGGGTGGTTTGGGGGAATTTGGGGGTTTTGGGGTGGTTTGGGGGGTTTTGGGAGGCTGGTGTAGGTTTTGGGACGATTACGAGGCCATTTGGGGTCTTTGGGATGTGGTGGAGGCCGGTTTGGGGTTTTGGAGGCCGCTGGAGATCTTAAGGACGTTCCTAATTCCTTCTTTGAGGCCTTCCGTAAGCTTTTTAGGACCTTTTTTGGGTCCTCCAGAGCCTTTTTGAGGTTCTTTCCCCCAATTTTGGGATCTTTGAGACCTCCACGAGCCTCTTTAAGACCTTTTTGGGGTCCTCCAGAACCTTTTTGAGGTTCTTTATCCCAATTTTAGGATTTTTAAGGCCTCCAGGAGGCTCTTTAGGACCTTTTTGGGGTCCTCCAGAACCTTTTTGAGGTTCCTCACCCCAATTTTGAGATCTTTAAGACCTCCATGACCCCCTTCAAGACCTTTTTTGTGTCCTCCAGAGCCTTTTTGAAGTTCCTTACCCCAATTTTAGGATCTTTAAGACCTCCAGGAGGTTCTTCAAGACCTTTTTTGGGTCCTCCAGAGCCATTTTTAAGGTTCTTTACCCCAATTTTAGGATCTTTGAGGCCTCCAGGAGGTTCTTCAAGACCTTTTTTGGGTCTTCCAGCACCTTTTTGAGGTTCTTTATCCCAATTTTAATATCTTTGAGGCCTCCAGGAGGCTCTTTAGGACCTTTTTTGGGTCCTCCAGAGCCTCTTTTAGGTTTTTGACCCATATTTTGACATCCTTATGACCTCCACGACCCCCTTTAAGACCTTTTTTGTGTCCTCCAAAGCCATTTTTAAGGTTCTTTACCCCAATTTTGGGATCTTTGAGACCTTGAAAATGTTCTTTAAGACCTTTTTTGGGTCCTCCAGAGCCTCTTTTACATTTTTGACCCATTTTTTGACATCTTTAAGACCTCCACGAGCCTCTTCAAGACCTTTTTTGGGTCCTCCAGAACCTTTTTTGAGGTTCTTTCCCCCAATTTTAGTATCTTTAAGACCTCCAGGAGGCTCTTTAGGACCTTTTTTGGGTCCTCCAGAGCCTCTTTTACATTTTTGACCCATATTTTGACATCTTTAAGACCTCCACGACCCCCTTTAAGACCTTTTTTGGGTCCTCCAAAGCCATTTTTAAGGTTCTTTACCCCAATTTTAGCATCTTTAAGACCTCCAGGAGGCTCTTTAGGACCTTTTTTGGGTCCTCCAGAGCCTCTTTTACATTTTTGACCCATATTTTGACATCTTTAAGACCTCCACGACCCCCTTTAAGACCTTTTTTGGGTCCTCCAAAGCCATTTTTAAGGTTCTTTACCCCAATTTTAGCATCTTTGAGGCCTCCAGGAGGCTCTTCAAGACCTTTTTTGGGTCCTCCAGAGCCTCTTTTACATTTTCGACCCATATTTTTACATCTTTAAGACCTCCACGACCCCCTTTAAGACATTTTTGGGTCCTCCAGAGCCATTTTTAAGGTTCTTTACCCCAATTTTGGGATCTTTAAGACCTCCACGACCCCCTTTGAGACTTTTTTGGGTCCTCCAGAGCCAATTTTACATTTCCGACCCATTTTTTGACATCTTTAAGACCTCCACGACCCCTTTTAAGACCTATTTTGGGTCCTCCAGAGCCAATTTTCCATTTCTGACCCATTTTTTGAGATCTTTGAGACCTCCACGAGCCTCTTTAATACATTTTTTGGGTCCTCCAGGGCCTCTTTTAGGTTTTCGACCCATTTTTTGACATCCTTACGACCTCCACGACCCCCTTTAAGACATTTTTGGGTCCTCCAAAACCTTTTTGAGTTTTTTGAGCCCTATTTTTGGATATTTGAGACCTCCACGACCCCCTTCGAGACCTTTTTTGGGTCCTCCAGAGCCGATTTTCCATTTCCGACCCATTTTTTGACATCCTTACGGCCTCCGCGAGCCTCTCCCCGACCTCCCCCAACCCCTCCACCACCTCCCACCCCCTTCACCCGCCCTTCCACCCTTTACCCCAAAAACCCCCAAAAACCCCCCAAAACCCCCCAAAACCCCCCAAAACCCCCCAAAACCCCCCGATAACCCCCAAAACCCCCCAATTTTCTCTTTTTTTCCCCCTCCAGGTCCTGGCTCCTCTCCGAATCCCTCTCCCCGCCTCCCTCCCCGCCCCGGCCTCCACCCCGGCCTCTTTTTCCCCCTCGCCGCCCCCTTTTACCCCCTTTGGGGGCTTTGGCCCTTCCCCGGGGGGTCTCGGAGGGGGACCCCTGGCTCCCCGAGACCCCCGCTCTCCTCCTCTTATCCCGCTTGGCCTCCGGCCCGGACCCCAGCCTCTCCTTGGCCTCCGGCCTCGTTTTCTCCGGCCTCCTCCGCTACCTCACGGGGGTCCCGGCCCCGGCCCCCCGAGCCGTGGGGTTGCTCCAACGCCTGGCCGCCCACCCCAATTTTTTGGGGTCCCTGGTCCGCCACTACGTCCCCTCCCTGCTCCGCACCTGGCTGGTGCTGGGCTTGGAGCCCGAGGAGGCCGCCGCGAATCGGGGAGGAGGCCAGAGGAGGAGGAGGAAGGAGGAGGAGGAAGAGGAGGACGGAGGGAGGAGGGAGAGGCTGAAGGAGCTGGGTGAGTGTTTTTTGGGGGGATTTGGCGTGGTTTTGGGGTTTTCTTGAGGGTCTTGGGGTTATTTTTTGGGGTGGAGGACGAGGAGGAGGACGAGGAAGAGGTTGAGGCTAGATGGGGTGGAGGCCAGAGGAGGAAGAGGATGGAGGAAGGAGGGAGAGGCTGAAGGAGCTGGGTGAGTTTTTTGGGGGTTTTGGAGTGGTTTTGGGGTGGTTTAGGGAGTTTTGGAGGGGATTTGGGGGTCTTTTTTTGGGGTGGAGGATGAGGAGGTTGAGGTTGAGGCTGAAGGGGGTGGAGGCCAGAGGAGGAGGAGGAAGGAGGAGGAGGAAGAGGAGGACGGAGGGAGGAGGGAGAGGCTGAAGGAGCTGGGTGAGTCTTTTTGGGGGGATTTGGGGTGGTTTTGGGGCTTTCTTGAGGGTCTTGGGGTTATTTTTTGGGGTGGAGGACGAGGAGGAGGAGGTCGAGGTTGAGGCTGGAGGGAGAGGAGGATGAAGGAGGGAGAGGCTGAAGGAGCTGGGTGAGTTTTTGGGGGGTTTTGGGGTGGTTTTGGGTTTTTTGGGCGATTTAGGGTTGTTTTGGGGTTGGAGGATGAGGAGGAGGACGAGGATGAGGTGGAGGTTGAGGCTAGAAGGGGTGGAGGCCAGAGGAGGAGGAGGAAGGAGGAGGAGGAAGAGGAGGACGGAGGGAGGAGGGAGAGGCTGAAGGAGCTGGGTGAGTCTTTTTTGGGGGTTTTGGGGTGGTTTTGGGGTTTTTTGGGGGGTTTGGGGTGGTTTTGGGGTTGTTTTGGGGTTGGAGGATGAGGAGGAAGAGGTTGAGGTTGAGGCTGAAAGGGGTGGAGGCCAGAGGAGGAAGGAGGAGGAGGAAGAGGAGGAGGAGGATGGAGGAAGGAGGGAGAGGCTGAAGGAGCTGTGTGAGTCTTTTTTTGGGGGGATTTGGGGTGGTTTTGGGGTTTTCTTGAGGGTCTTGGGGTTATTTTTTGGGGTGGAGGACGAGGAGGAGGAGGTCGAGGTTGAGGCTGAAGGAGGAGGAGGATGGAGGAAGGAGGGAGAGGCTGAAGGAGCTGGGTGAGTGTTTTGGGGGGATTTTGGGGTGATTTAGGCTTTTTGGGGCGATTTAGGGTTGTTTTGGGGTTGGAGGATGAGGAGGAGGATGAGGAGGAAGAGGTTGAGGCTGAAGGGGGTGGAGGCCAGAGGAGGAAGAAGGAGGAGGAGGAGGAGGAGGATGGAGGAAGGAGGGAGAGGCTGAAGGAGCTGGGTGAGTGTTTTTTGGGGGGATTTGGGGTGGTTTGGGGGTTTTTTGGGGGTTTTGGGGTTGTTTTGGGGTTGGAGGATGAGGAGGAAGAGGTTGAGGCTGAAGGGGGTGGAGGCCAGAGGAGGAAGAAGGAGGAGGAGGAGGAGGAGGAGGATGGAGGAAGGAGGGAGAGGCTGAAGGAGCTGGGTGAGTTTTTGGGGTGTTTTGGGGTGGTTTTGGGTTTTTTGGGTGGTTTAGGGCTTTTTGGGGCGTTTTGAGGGGATTTGGGGTCTTTTTGGGGTGGAGGACGAGGAGGAGGAGGAGGAGGTTGAGGCCGAAGGGGGTGGAGGCTGGAAGGAGGAGGAGGAGGCTGAAGGAGTCGGGTGAGGTTTTTTGAGGTGGTTTAGGGTTTTTTTGGGTGGTTTAGGGTTTTTTGGTTGGTTTAGGGTTTTTTGGGGCGTTTTGAGGGGATTTGGGGTCTTTTTGGGGTGGAGGATGAGGAGGACGAGGTGGAGGCTGAAGGGGGTGGAGGCCGGAAGGAGGAGGAGGAGGGAGAGGCTGAAGGAGCTGGGTGAGTTTTTTGGGGTGTTTTGGGGTGGTTTTGTTTTTTTTTGTTTTTTTTTGGTTGGTTTAGGGTTTTTTTGGGGTGTTTTGAGGGGATTTGGGGTCTTTTTGGGGTGGAGGACGAGGAGGAGGAGGAGGAGGTTGAGGCCGAAGGGGGTGGAGGCCGAAGGAGCCGAGTGAGAATTTTTGGGGGGATTTCATGGATTTTGGGGCGATTTTGGGGTAATTTAGGGGCATTTTGGGCAATTTTAGGGGCATTTTTGTGGATTTTTGGGGTGATTTTGTGTTGTTTTTTTTTGGGGGGGGATTTTGGGGCAATTTTAGGGGCATTTGGGGCAATTTCAGTGTAATTTTTGTGGATTTTTTGGGGGGATTTTGTGTTTTTTTTTGGGGGGGGGGATTTTGGGGCAGTTTTAGGGGCATTTTGGGCAATTTTAGGGGCATTTTTGTGGATTTTTTTTTTGGGGGGAGATTTTGGGGAGTTTTAGGCACATTTTGGGGCAGTTTTAGGGGCATTTTTGTGGATTTTTGGGGCGGGGATTTTGGGGCAATTTTAGGGACATTTTGGGGCAATTTTAGGGGCTTTTTTGTGGATTTTGGGGGGAATTTTGTGGTTTTTTTGTGGATTTTTTGGGAGAATTTTGTGGTTTTTTTTAGGGTGGAGGGATTTTGGGGCACTTTTAGTGGCATTTTTGTGGATTTTTGGGGTGATTTTATGTTTTTTTTTGGGGGGGGGGATTTTGGGGCAGTTTTAGGGACATTTTGGGCAATTTTAGCATCACTTTTACGGATTTTGGGGCATTTTTGCGCCTTTTTCGCGCCGTTTCACCCGTATTTCCATTTTTTTCCCCAATTCCTTCATTTTTAGCCCTTTTCGGGCCGTTTTTTTTTTTTTTCGGGGTGCGATCGGGGGTCCCCCCCACGCCCCCCTCGCCCCCCCCCCTCAATCCCCTATACGTCCCCCTATAGGCGAGGGGCTGCTGCGCTCCATGGGGGCGGCGGCGGGGGCCCCCTATGGGGTGGGGGTGCTGACCCACATGCTGCGCTGCGGGGCCCCCCCGGCACGCCTGGCCTGCGCCACCGCCCTGCCGCTGCTGGCCAGGTACGTATGGACCCTATAGAGCCCCTATATGGCCCCTATAGAGCCCCCATAGAACCTCTTATAGATCCCCTACAGACCCCCTGTAGATCCCCTATGGATCCCCTATAGACCGCCTATGGACCTCCCTATAGATCCCCTATAGAATCCCTATGGCCCCCTATAGAGCCCCTATGGATCTCCTATAGAACCCCTATAGAGCCCCTATATGGCCCCCTATAGAACCCCTATGGACCCCTTATAGATCCCCTATAGATCCCATATAGGTCCCCTATGGACCCCCTATAGAGCCCCTATAGAACCCCTATGGATCCCCTATAGAGCCCCTATAGAACCTCTTATAGATCCCCTATAGACCCCTTGTGGACCCCCTGTAGATCCCCTATGGACCCCCTGTAGAGCCCCTATGGACCCCTATAGAGCCCCTATAGAGCCCCCATAGAACGCTATAGACCCCCATTATGGCCCCCTATAGATTCCCTATGGACCCCCTATATGGCCCCTATAGAGCCCCTATAGAACTCCTATATGGCCCCTATAGGTCCCCTATGTGGCCCCTTATAGACCCCTATAGATCCCCTACAGAACCCCTATATGGCCCCTATAGATCCCCTATAGAACCTCTTATAGATCCCCCATAGATCCCCTATGGACCCCCTATAGAGCCCCTATAGAGCCCCTGTAGATCCCCCATGGACCCCCTATAGAGCCCCTATGGATCCCCTATAGAACCCCTACATGGCTCCTATAGATCCCCTATATGGCCCCTTATAGGCCCCTATAGATCCCCTATATGGCCCCTCATAGACCCCTATAGATCTGCTATAGACCCCCTATAGATCCCCTATAGAACCTCTTATCGATCCCCTATAGACCCCCTATGGAACCCCTATGGACCCCCTATGGATCCCTTACAGAACCCCTATAGATCCCCTAGATCACCTATATGGCCCCCTACAGATCCCCTATAGAGCCCCTACAGATCCCCTATGGAACCTTATAGAACCCTGTAGAACTCCTATCGATCCCCTATAGATCCCTTATAGAGCCCCTGTAGAACCCCTATGGACCCCTATAGAGCCCCTATGGATCCCCTACAGAGCCCCTATAGAACCCCCGTAGACCCCCTATAGAACCTCTTATAGATACCCTATAGACCCCCCTATGGACCCCCTATAGATCCCCTATAGAGCCCCTATGGAACCCCTATAGAACCCCTACAGATCCCCTATATGGCCCCCAATAAAACCCCTATGGACCCCTTATAGATCCCCTATAGATCCCATATAGGTCCCCTATGGATCCCCTATAGAGCCCCTATAGAACCCCCATAGACCCCCCTATAGAACCTCTTATAGATACCCTATAGATTCCCTATGGACCCCCTATGGATCCCCTATAGATCCCCTAGATCCCCTATATGGCCCCCTATAGAGCACCTATAGAGCCCCTATGGATCCCTTACAGAACCCCTATAGAGCCCCTATAGATTGCCTATAGACCCCCTATAAATCCTCTATAGATCCCCTATGGACCCCTTATAGATCCCCTATAGATCCCCTATTGAGCCCCTATAGATCCCCTATAGACCTCCCCTATAGACCCCTATGGACCCCCTATAGATCCCCTATAGATCCCCTATGGACCCCCTATGGACCCCCTATAGATCCCCTAGATCCCCTATATGGCCTTCTATAGACCCCTTATAGACCCCCTATTGACCCCCTATAGATTCCCTATAGACATCCTATGGACCCCCTCTAGGTCCCCTATAGACCCTTTATAGAACCCCTGTAGACCCCATATAGAACTCCTATTGACCCCCTATAGATTGCCTATAGACCCCCCTATAGACCCCCTATAAATCCTCTGTAGATCCCCTATGGACCCCTAATAGACCCCCTATAGACCCGCTATAGATCCCCTATGGAACCCCTATAGACCCCTTATAGATTCCCCTATAGATTCCTTATGACCCCCCCTATGATCCCCTATAGATCCCCCATGGACCCCTTATAGATCCCCTATAGATCCCCTGTAGACGCCCTATAGACCTCCTATAGAAACCCTATAGACCCTTATAGAGCCCCTACGGATCCCCTATAGATCCCCTGTAGAACCCCTATAGATCCCCTATATGCCTCCCGGTCCCTATATGGCCCCTATGGGGTCCCCGTTACCGGCTGGGGGGGGGGGGTTGGGGGGGTCTCGACTTGTGGGTCTGGGTGGCTATAGGGGGTCCCAGTCGCCTATAGGGACCCCCCTGTCCCTTATACCCCCCCTGGTCCCTATAGTCCCCCCCCGTCCCCTATATAAGTGACCCTATACCCCCCTCATCCCCTATAGAAGCCCCCCCATCCCCTATAGCACCCCCCTCGCCCCCTATATAGATGACTCTATACCCCCCCGTCCCCTATAACCCCCCCACCCCCTATATAGGTGACCGTATACCCTCCCCCCAGTGCCCTATAGCTGCCCCCATCCCCTATAGAACCCCCACCCACCCCCTACAGCCCCCCTGCCCCCTATATAGGTGACCGCCCCTGCCCCCTATACTCCCCCACCCCCTATAGAGACCCCCCCATCCCCTATATAAGTGACCCTATACCCCCCCGTCCCCTATAGAGACCCCCCACCCCCTATACCCCCCTGCCCCTATATAGATGACCCTATAGAGCCCCCCCATCCCCTATATAAGTGACCCTATACCCCCCCATCCCCTATAGAGCCCCCATCCCCTATAGATGACCCTATAGAAGCCCCCCCATCCCCTATATAAGTGACCCTATAACCCCCCATCCCCTATAGAGACCCCCCCAACCCCCATACCTCCCCCTCTACCCCCCCATCCCCTATATAGATGACCCTATAGAGCCCCCCCATCCCCTATAGGGACCCCCCCGCCCCCTATACCCCCCCATCCCCTATATAAGTGACCCTATACCCTCCCTGTCCCCTATAGAGACCCCCCCACCCCCTATACCCCCCCTTCCCCTATATAGATGACCCTATAGAAGCCCCCCCATCCCCTATATAAGTTACGCTATACCCCCCCATCCCCTATAGAGACCCCCCCGCCCCCTATACCCCCCCTTCCCTTATATAAGTGACCCTATACCTCCCCCACCCCCTATAGAGACCCCCCCCGACCCTATATAAGTGACCCTATACCCCCCCAACCCCCTATAGAAGCCCCCCCATCCCCTATAGAGACCCCCCCCAACCCCCATACCCTCCCCCCAACCCCTATACCCCCCCATCCCCTATAGATGACCCTATAGAAGCCCCCCCATCCCCTATATAAGCGACCCTATACCCCCCCACCCCCTATAGAAGCCCCCCCATCCCCTATAGAGACCCCCCCCCGAACCCCATACTCCCCCCTATACCCCCCCACCCCCTATAGATGACCCTATAGAAGCCCCCCCATCCCCTATATAAGTGACCCTATACCTCCCCCATCCCCTATAGAGACCCCCCCATCCCCCATACCCCCCCAAACCCCCTATAGAGACCCCCCCCGAACCCCATACTCCCCCCTATACCCCCCCCACCCCCTATAGATGACCCTATAGAAAGCCCCCCCTGACCCCCCTGTCCCCCCCCAGGCCCCCGTCCCCGGCTCGGGCCCTGCTGTGGGGGAGGGGGGGGGCGGTGGCCTATAGAGTCCCCCCGTCCCCTATAGAGACCCCGCCAACCCCCTATAGAGACCCCCCCGCCCCCTATACCCCCCCATCCCCTATATAAGTGACCCTATACCTCCCCCATCCCCTATAGAGCCCCCCCATCCCCTATAGAGACCCCCCCCCACCCCACATACCCCCCCAAACCCCCTATAGAGACCCCCCCGAACCCCATACCCTCCCCCCCATACCCCCCCAACCCCTATACCCCCCGTCCCCTATAGAGACCACCCCCATCCCCTATATAAGTGACCCTATACCCCCCCATCCCCTATAGAGACCCCCCCCATCCCCCATACCCCCCCAAACCCCCTATAGAGACCCCCCCGAACCCCATACCCCCCCCATACCCCCCCATCCCCTATATAAGTGACCCTATAGAGCCCCCCCATCCCCTATAGAGCCCCCGAACCCCATACCCTCCCCCCCATACCCCCCCCGCCCCCTATACCCCCCATCTCCTATATAGATGACCCTATAGAGCCCCCCTATCCCCTATAGGTGATCCTATAGAGCCCCCACATCCCCTATAGAAGCCCCCCCACCCCCTATATAAGTGACCCTATACCCTCCCCGTCCCCTATAGAGACCCCCCCAACCCCCATACCCTCCCCCCAACCCCTATACCCCCCCAAAGCCCCTATAGAGACCCCCCCCGAACCCCATACTCCCTCCTATACCCCCCCCCATCCCCTATATAAGTGACCCTATACCCCCCCATCCCCTATAGATGACCCTATATCCCCCCCCTGTCCCCCCCCAGGCCCCCGTCCCCGGCTCGGGCCCTGCTGTGGGGGAGGGGGGGGGCGGTGGCCCTGCTGCTGGCGGCCGTCGCCCGCGGGCCCCCCCCGGCCCCCTACCAGCCCCCCCCGGCCTTCGGCCTCTACGCCGCCGACGCCATCGCCCTCCTGCGGGCACAGCGCCACGGGGGCGGGGAGGTGGGGGCATTTCGGGGCCGTTTCGGGGGGGTTTGGGGCATTTTGGGGCGTTTTGGGTCATTTTGGGGCGTTTTGGGGGGGTTTGGGGGCGTTTATTTGGGGAGTTTTGGGGGGTTCGGGGGCGTTTTGGGGGGGGTTGGGGGCGTTTGGGGGCGTTTTGGGGGGGGTTGGGGGCGTTTGGGAGCGTTTTGGGGTGTCTTAGGGGCGTTTTGGGGTGTCCTGGGGGCGTTTTTGGGTGTTTTGGGGCGTTTTGGGGCATTTTAGGGTGTTTTGGGTCATTTTGGGGAGTTTTAGAGCATTTTGGGGAGGTTTGGGGCATTTTGGGGGCGTTTATTTGGGGGGTTTTGGGGGCGTTTTGGGGCGTTTCGGGGTGTTTCGTGGTGTCTTAGGGGCGTTTTGGGGTGTCTTGGGGGCGTTTTGGGGTGTTTTGGAAGCGTTTTGGGGCGTTTTTGGGCGTTTTGGGTCATTTTGGGGCTTTTGGGGTCATTTTGGGGAGTTTTGGAGCATTTTGGGGGTGACCCGCGGCTCCCCCCCCCGGCCCCCTACCAGCCCCCCCCGGCCTTCGGCCTCTACGCCGCCGACGCCATCGCCCTCCTGCGGGCACAGCGCCACGGGGGCGGGGAGGTGGGGGCATTTCGGGGCATTTTGGGGCATTTTGGGGCGTTTTGGGGGGTTTGGGGGCGTTTATTTGGGGAGTTTTGGGGGGTTCGGGGGCGTTTTGGGGGGGGGTTGGGGGCGTTCGGGGGCGTTTTGGGGGGGTTTGGGGGACTTTTGGGGAGGGTTTGGGGTGTTTGGGGGCGTTTTTGGGGAGGTTTGGGGCGTTTGGGGGCATTTCGGGGCGTTTTGAGGGTTTTTGGGGGGTTTTGGGGGGGTTTGGGGCATTTTGGGGGCGTTTATTTGGGGGGTGTTGGGGGTGTTTTGGGGAGGTTTAGGGGTGTTTGGGGGCGTTTTGGGGGGGTTTAGGGGGAGATTTGGGGCGTTTGGGGGCGTTTTGGGGGAGTTTGGGGCGTTTAGGGGGGTTTTGGGGTGGTTTGGGGTCATTTTGGGGAAGTTTGGGGCATTTTAAGGGCGTTTATTTGGAAGCGTTTGGGGGCGTTTTTTGACGTTTGGGGGCGTTTTGGGGCGTTTTGGGGGGGATTGGGGGACTTTTGGGGGCGTTTTGGGGGGTTTGGGGCATTTTAGGGTGTTTTGGGTCATTTTGGGGAGTTTTAGAGCATTTTGGGGAGGTTTGGGGCATTTTGGGGGCGTTTATTTAGGGGGTGTTGGGGGCGTTTTGGGGCGTTTGGGAGCGTTTTGGGGTGTCTTAGGGGCGTTTTTGGGTGTTTGGGGGGCGTTTTTGGGTGTTTGGGGGGCGTTTTGGGTCGTTTTTGGGCGTTTTGGGTCATTTTGGGGCGTTTTGGGTCATTTGGGGGAGTTTGGGAGCATTTTGGGGGTGACCCGCGGCTCCCCCCCCCGGCCCCCTACCAGCCCCCCCCGGCCTTCGGCCTCTACGCCGCCGACGCCATCGCCCTCCTGCGGGCACAGCGCCACGGGGGCGGGGAGGTGGGGAAGTTTTGGGGCGTTTTGGGGCGTTTTGGGGCATTTCGGGGCATTTTGGGGCGTTTTGGGGCATTTTGGGGCGTTTTGGGGGGTTTTGGGAGCTTTTATTTGGGGAGTTTTGGGGGGTTCGGGGACGTTTTGGGGGGGGTTGGGGGCGTTCGGGGGCGTTTTGGGGGGGTTTGGGGGCGTTTGGGGGCGTTTTTTGGGGGGTTGGGGGCGTTTGGGGGATGTTTTGGGGCGTTTTGGGGGGTTTTGGGGCATTTTGGGGCGTTTTGGGGGGTTTTGAGGGGGGTTTGGGGCATTTTAAGGGCGTTTATTTGGAAGCGTTTGGGGGCGTTTTTTGACGTTTGGGGGGCGTTTGGGGGCGTTTTGGGGGGGGATTGGGGGACTTTGGGGGGGTTTTGGGGTGGTTTGGGGCATTTTAGGGTGTTTTGGGTCATTTTGGGGAGTTTTAGAGCATTTTGGGGAGGTTTGGGGCATTTTGGGGGCGTTTATTTAGGGGGTGTTTGGGGCGTTTTGGGGCGTTTGGGAGCGTTTCGGGGTGTCTTAGGGGCGTTTTTGGGTGTTTGGGGGGCGTTTTTGGGCGTTTTGGGGTGTTTTGGGGCGTTTTTGGGCGTTTTGGGTCATTTTGGGGCGTTTTGGGTCATTTGGGGGAGTTTGGGAGCATTTTGGGGGTGACCCGCGGCTCCCCCCCCCGGCCCCCTACCAGCCCCCCCCGGCCTTCGGCCTCTACGCCGCCGACGCCATCGCCCTCCTGCGGGCACAGCGCCACGGGGGCGGGGAGGTGGGGAAGTTTTGGGGCGTTTTGGGGCGTTTTGGGGCATTTCGGGGCATTTTGGGGTGTTTTGGGGGGTTTTGGGAGCTTTTATTTGGGGAGTTTTGGGGGGTTCGGGGGCGTTTTGGGGGGGTTTGGGGGCGTTTGGGGGCGTTTTTTGGGGGGTTGGGGGCGTTTTTTGGGGGGTAGGGGGCGTTTGGGGGCGTTTTGGGGGGTTTTGGGGCGTTCTGGGGCATTTTGGGGTTTTTTGGGAGCTTTTATTTGGGGAGTTTTGGGGGGTTCGGGGGCGTTTTGGGGGGGGTTGGGGGCGTTTGGGGGCGTTTTGGGAGGGTTTGGGGGACTTTTGGGGAGGGTTTGGGGTGTTTGGGGGCGTTTTGGGGGAGGTTTGGGGTGTTTTGGGGCGTTTTGGGTGGTTTTGGGGCATTTTGGGGGATTTTGGGGCATTTTGGGGCATTTTGGGGGCGTTTATTTGGGGGGTGTTGGGGGCGTTTTGGGGAGGTTTAGGGGTGTTTGGGGGCGTTTTGGGGGGGTTTAGGGGGAGATTTGGGGCGTTTGGGGACATTTTGGGGGAGTTTGGGGCGTTTTGGGTGGTTTTGGGGCATTTTGGGGGGGGTTTGAGGGGTTTTGGTGCATTTTGGGGCCGTTTGGGGGCGTTTATTTGGGGGGTGTTGGGGGCGTTTTGGGGGGTTTTGGGAGCTTTTATTTGGGGAGTTTTGGGGGGTTCGGGGACGTTTTGGGGGGGGTTGGGGGCGTTTGGGGGCGTTTTGGGAGGGTTTGGGGGACTTTTGGGGAGGGTTTGGGGTGTTTGGGGGCGTTTTGGGGGAGGTTTGGGGCGTTTTGGGGCGTTTTGGGTGGTTTTGGGGCATTTTGGGGGATTTTGGGGCATTTTGGGGCATTTTGGGGGCGTTTATTTGGGGGGTGTTGGGGGCGTTTTGGGGAGGTTTAGGGGTGTTTGGGGGCGTTTTGGGGGGGTTTAGGGGGAGATTTGGGGCGTTTGGGGACATTTTGGGGGAGTTTGGGGCGTTTTGGGTGGTTTTGGGGCATTTTGGGGGGGGTTTGAGGGGTTTTGGTGCATTTTGGGGCCGTTTGGGGGCGTTTATTTGGGGGGTGTTGGGGGCGTTTTGGGGGGTTTTGGGAGCTTTTATTTGGGGAGTTTTGGGGGGTTCGGGGGCGTTTTGGGGGGGGTTTGGGGGCGTTTGGGGGCGTTTTGGGGGGGTTTGGGGGACTTTTGGGGAGGGTTTGGGGTGTTTGGGGGCGTTTTTGGGGAGGTTTGGGGCATTTTGGGGCGTTTTGGGGTCATTTTGGGGGGGTTTGGGGCATTTTAAGGGCGTTTATTTGGAAGCGTTTGGGGGTGTTTTTTGACGTTTGGGGGCGTTTTGGGGTGTCTTAGGGGCGTTTTGGGGTGTCCTGGGGGCGTTTTGGGGTGTTTTGGGGCGTTTTGGGGCATTTTAGGGTGTTTTGGGTCATTTTGGGGAGTTTTAGAGCATTTTGGGGAGGTTTGGGGCATTTTGGGGGCGTTTATTTAGGGGGTGTTGGGGGTGTTTGGGGGCGTTTTGGGGGCGTTTGGGGCATTTTGGGAGCGTTTTGGGGGCGTTTGGGGCATTTTGGGATGTTTTTGGGGGGTTGGGGACATTTTGGGGGGGTTTGGGGATATTTTGGGGACATTTGGGGCCATTTGGGGGGTGTCGGGGATCATTTATTTGGGGGTTTTGGGGCCATTTGGGTGGTTTTGGGGCCATTTGGGTGTTTTGGGGGCCATTTTGGGTGGTTTGGGGGCCATTTGGGGGCTTTTGGGGGCCATTTTGGGGCTTTTGGGGACATTTTGGGATTTTGGGGGTTTTGGGGCCATTTTGGGGCCATTTGGGGCCATTTGGGGGGTGTCGGGGGTCATTTATTTGGGGGTTTTGGGGCCATTTGGGGGAGTTTTGGGGCCATTTTGGGTGGTTTTGGGGCCATTTTGGGTGGTTTGGGGGCCATTTTGGGTGGTTTTGGGGCCATTTTGGGGCTTTTGGGGAGATATTTTGGGATTTGGGAATTTTGGGGCCATTTGGGGGCCATTTGGGGCCATTTGGGGGTGTTGGGGGTCATTTATTTGGGGGTTTTGGGGACATTTTGGGGAGTTTTGGGGCCATTTGGGTGGTTTTGGGGGCCATTTTGGGTGGTTTGGGGGCCATTTTGGGTGGTTTTGGGGGAATATTTTGGGATTTGGGGATTTTGGGGACACTGGGGACATTTGGGGACATTGAGGACATTTGGGGGTCATTTATTTGGGGCCATTTGGGTGGTTTTGGGGGACATTTTGGGGGAAATTTTGGGGGTTTGGGGGCCATTTTGGGTGGTTTGGGGGCCATTTTGGGGCTTTTGGGGGGATATTTTGGGATTTGGGGGTTTTGGGGCCATTTGGGGCCATTTGGGGACATTGGGAGTCATTTATTTGGGGCCATTTGGGTGGTTTTGGGGGAAATTTGTGTGTTTGGGGGGCCATTTTGGGTGGTTTGGGGGCCATTTTGGGTGGTTTTGGGGCCATTTTGGGGCTTTTGGGGGGATATTTTGGGATTTTGGGATTTTGGGGCCATTTTGGGGCCATTTTAGGGCTATTTGGGACCATCCTTGCCCTCCTCACCCCACAGGCCCCCCCAGAAGAAGACGCGGCCACCCCCCAGGACGAGACCCTCGGGGCCACCCCTTGGCCCCCGGTGATGTCCCCGCGTCCCCCCCGGGCCACCAAACGACCCCAAACGTCCCCAAATCCCCCATTATTGGCCCCAAAACCACCCAAAAGGCCCCGGCTGGCCCCGGGGGGCCACCGTCCCCAAACGTCCCCAAATTCGTGTCCCCAAATGTCCCAAACGACCCCAAATTCGTGTCCCCAAACCTCGAGGGCCTCCAATTCGTCCCCGTGTCCCCAAATGTCCCCAAATTCGTGTCCCCAAATGTCCCAAACGTCCCCAAATTCGTGTCCCCAAACCTCGAGGGCCTCCAATTCGTCCCCGTGTCCCCAAATGTCCCCAAATTCGTGTCCCCAAACCTCGAGGGCCTCCAATTCGTCCCCGTGTCCCCAAATGTCCCCAAATTCGTGTCCCCAAATGTCCCAAACGTCCCCAAATTCGTGTCCCCAAACCTCGAGGGCCTCCAATTCGTCCCCGTGTCCCCAAATGTCCCCAAATTCGTGTCCCCAAATGTCCCAAACGTCCCCAAATTCGTGTCCCCAAACCTCGAGGGCCTCCAATTCGTCCCCGTGTCCCCAAATGTCCCCAAATTCGTGTCCCCAAATGTCCCAAACGTCCCCAAATTCGTGTCCCCAAACCTCGAGGGCCTCCAATTCGTCCCCGTGTCCCCAAATGTCCCCAAATTCGTGTCCCCAAATGTCCCAAACGTCCCCAAATTCGTGTCCCCAAACCTCGAGGGCCTCCAATTCGTCCCCGTGTCCCCAAATGTCCCCAAATTCGTGTCCCCAAACCTCCTCGAGGGCCTCAAAGCCACGGCCTCCAACCTTGAGGGCCTCCACCCCGTCCCCGTGTCCCCAAATGTCCCAAACGACCCCAAATTCGTGTCCCCAAACCTCGAGGGCCTCCAATTTGTCCCCGTGTCCCCAAACGTCCCCAAATTCGTGTCCCCAAATGTCCCAAACGACCCCAAATTCGTGTCCCCAAACCTCGAGGGCCTCAAACTCATCCCCGTGTCCCCAAATGTCCCCAACGTCCCCAAATCCGTGTCCCCAAACTTCCTCGAGGTCCTCCAAGCCACGGCCTCAAAAATCGAGGGCCTCCACCCTGTCCCCGTGTCCCCAAATGTCCCAAACGTCCCCAAATTCGTGTCCCCAAACCTCGAGGGCCTCCAATTTGTCCCCGTGTCCCCAAATGTCCCCAAATTTGTGTCCCCAAACCTCCTCGAGGGCCTCCAACTCTTGTCCTCCAACCTCCTCAAGGTCCTCCAGGCCACGGCCTCCAAAATCGAGGGCCTCCACCCCGTCCCCGTGTCCCCAAATGTCCCCAACGTCCCCAAATCCGTGTCCCCAAACCTCCTCGACCTCCTCCACCCCACGGCCTCCAACCTCCTCGAGGGCCTCCAAGCCACGGCCTCCAAAATCGAGGGCCTCCAACCTGTCCTCATGTCCCCAAATGTCCCCAACCTCCTCCAACTCTTGGCCTCCAACCTCTTTGACCTCCTCCACCCCATCCCCACCTCCTCCAACCTCCAAAAACTCTTCCAACTCTTGGCCTCCACCCCCGTTGAGGTCCTCCACCCCATCCCAACCTCCTCCAACCTCCTCAACCTCCTCCAACCCTTGTCCTCCAACCTCCTCGAGGTCCTCCAAGCCATGTCCTCAAAGGTTGAGGTCCTCCACCCCATCCCAACCTCCTCCAGCCTCCAAAAACTCTTCCAACTCTTGGCCTCCACCCCCGTTGACGTCCTCCAACCCATCCCAACCTCCTCCAACCTCCTCGACCTCCTCCACCCCACATCCTCCAACCTCCTCGAGGTCCTCCAAGCCATGTTCTCAACGGTTGAGGTCCTCCACCCCATCCCAACCTCCTCCAACCTCCAAAAACTCTTCCAACTCTTGGCCTCCAACCTCTTCGAGGTCCTCCAACCCATCCCAACCTCTTCCAACCTCCTCGACCTCCTCCAACTCTTGGCCTCCAACCTCCTTGAGGTCCTCCACCCCACATCCTCCAACCTTGACGTCCTCCAACCCATCCCAACCTTCTCCAACCTCCTCCAACTCTTGGCCTCAACCCTCTTTGACCTCCTCCAACCCATCCCAACCTTCTCCAACCTCTTCAACGTCCTCCAACTCTTGGCCTCCAACCTCTTTGACCTCCTCCAACCCATCCCAACCTTCTCCAACCTCTTCAAGGGCCTCCAACTCTTCTCCTCCAACCTCCTTGACCTCCACCCCACATCCTCCAACCTCCTCGAGGTCCTCCAAGCCATGTCCTCAAAAGTTGAGGTCCTCCAACTCATCCCAACCTCCTCCAACCTCCTCCAACTCTTGGCCTCAACCCCCGTTGAGGTCCTCCAACCCATCCCGGCCTCCTCCAACCTCCTCAACGTCCTCCAACCCTTGTCCTCCAACCTCTTTGAGGTCCTCCAAGCCATGTCCTCCAACCTTGAGGTCCTCCAACCCATCCCAACCTTCTCCAACCTCCTCAACCTCCTCCAACCCTTGTCCTCCAACCTCTTCAAGATCCTCCACCCCATCCCAACCTCCTCCAACCTCCTCGACCTCCTCCAACTCTTGGCCTCCAACCTCCTTGAGGTCCTCCAAGCCATGTTCTCAAAGTTTGAGGTCCTCCACCCCATCCCAACCTCCTCCAGCCTCCAAAAACTCCTCCAACTCTTGGCCTCCAACCTTGTTGACCTCCTCCAACCCATCCCAACCTCCTCCAACCTCCTCGACCTCCTCCACCCCACATCCTCCAACCTCCTCGAGGTCCTCCAAGCCATGTCCTCAAAAGTTGAGGTCCTCCAACTCATCCCAACCTCCTCCAACCCCCTCCAACTCTTGGCCTCAACCCCCGTTGAGGTCCTCCAACCCATCCCAACCTCCTCCAACCTCCTCAACCTCCTCCAACTCTTCTCCAACATCCTCCAGGTCCTCCAACCCATCCCAACCTCCTCCAACCTCCAAAAACTCTTCCAACTCTTGGCCTCAACCCCCGTTGAGGTCCTCCAACCCATCCCAACCTTCTCCAACCTCCTCGACCTCCTCCAACTCTTGGCCTCAACCCTCCTTGAGGTCCTCCAAGCCATGTCCTCCAACCTCTTCGAGATCCTCCACCCCATCCCAACCTCCTCCAACCTCCTCGACCTCCTCCAACCCTTGTCCTCCAACCTCTTCGAGGTCCTCCAACCCATCCCAACCTCCTCCAACCTCCAAAAACTCTTCCAACTCTTGGCCTCCAACCTCTTCGAGGTCCTCCAACCCATCCCAACCTCTTCCAACCTCCTCGACCTCCTCCAACTCTTGGCCTCCAACCTCCTTGAGGTCCTCCACCCCACATCCTCCAACCTTGACCTCCTCCACCCCATCCCAACCTTCTCCAACCTCCTCAGCCTCCTCCACCCCACGTCCTCCAACCTCCTCCAGGTCCTCCCCCGCCTCCCCGCCCCCTTGCCCTTACTCCCTCTCCCCCCACGACCTCCTCCTCCTCCCCGACGGCTCCCCCCCGGGCCTCCCGGCCACCCGGGCCGTTTTGGCTCGTTCCTCCCCCGTTTTGGAGGCCATGTTGGCCGGCTCCTTCAGCGAGGCCCGCCAGGAGGCCGTGGCCTTCCTCCTCGCCCCCCGCCGCCCCCTCCTCCTCCTCCTCCACTACCTCCACGGCTGCCGGGGTCCCCCCTGTCCCCAACTGTCCCCCCCCGTCCACCCGGGGGCCGCCGACGGCGCCGTGGCCTTGGCCCGCCGCTACTTGGTGGCCGGCTTGGAGGCCGCGGTGGCCACCGCCTTGGTGGCCCCCCCGGCCACCCTCTGGGGCTTGGCCGAGCGCTGGGGTTGCGTCCCCTTGGCCACCAGGGCCACCAGGCTCCTCCTGGAAGGGGACGTCCCCCGGGTGGCCCGCCGCTTGGCCGAGGTGGCCCGGGTGGCCCGGTGGCCACCGCGCTTGGCCAAGGCCTTGTTGGCCGCCTTGACCCCGCCGGGGGTCCGGAGACCCCGGGTGGACATGGGGGAGCCTTGGGGGGGTGGGGACCCCTTGGTCGGGCCCTTTGGGGACCTCGGGGACGTCCCGCGGGGCCCCGGGGACATCGAGGAGGACCTCAGGTACCTCCAGGAGGACCTCGAGGAGGATTTTGGGGACCCCCGGGGGGATTTTGGGGACCCCCGGGAGGATTTTGGGGACCCCCGGGAGGATTTTGGGGACCTCGAGGACCCCCCCGGGGACTTTGGGGACACCCTTGAGGATTTTGGGGACACCTCCAAGGACCTTGGGGACCTTGGGGACCTTGGGGACCTCAGGTCTACCCAGGAGGACCTCAAGGACCTCCAGGAGGATTTTGGGGACCCCCGGGAGGATTTTGGGGACCTTGGGGACACCTCCGAGGACCTTGGGGACCTCCAGGACCTCCAGGAGGATTTTGGGGACCCCCGGGAGGATTTTGGGGACCTCGAGGACCCCCCCGAGGACTTTGGGGACACCCTTGAGGATTTTGGGGACACTTCCGAGGATTTTGGGGACCCCCAGGAGGATTTTGGGGACCCCCGGGAGGATTTTGGGGACCCCCAGGAGGATTTTGGGGACCCCCAGGACCTCGGGGACACCCCTGAGGACCTCGGGGACCTCCGGGAGGATTTTGGGGACACTTCCGAGGATTTTGGGGACCTCCCGATGGAGGTCGGGGTCCCCCGGGAGGAGGAGGAGGTGGAGATGGAGGTGGGGGGACCCCCCTGAGCCCCCCCCCGGGACCTCCTTTGGGGACATTTCGGACACTTTGGGGACACCCCCGAGGTGGGGACGCGGAGGCCGGGGGTGGCCTCGGGGACCTCCAGGAGGATTTTGGGGACATTCAGGAGGATTTTGGGGACCTCCAGGAGGATTTTGGGGACCCCAAGTGGAGGCCGGGGACCTCCAGGAGAATTTTGGGGACCTTCACGAGGATTTTGGGGACCTCCAAGAGGATTTTGGGGACCTCCAGGAGGTTTTTGGTGGCCTCCAGAAGGTGTCGAGGCCAATTTTGGGTGACAAAAGGAGGCCGAGGACCTCCAAAAAGACCTCGGTGGCCTCCTTGGGGACCTTGGTGGCCTCTTTGGGGACCTTGGTGGCCTCCAAAAAGATCTTGGTGGCCTCCAGGAGGTTTTTGGTGGCCTCCGGAAGGTGTTGAGGCCGATTTTGGGTGACAAAAAGGAGGCCGAGGACCTCCAAAAAGACCTCGGGGACCTCCTTGGGGACCTTGGTGGCCTCCATGGGGACCTTGGTGGCCTCCTTGGGGACATTGGGGACCTCCAAAAAGATCTTGGTGGCCTCCAGGAGGTTTTTGGTGGCCTCCAGAAGGTGTCGAGGCCAATTTTGGGTGAAAAAAGGAGGCCGAGGACCTCCAAAAAGACCTCGGGGACCTCCTTGGGGACCTTGGTGGCCTCCTTGGGGACCTTGGGGACCTCCAGAAGGTGTCGAGGCCAATTTTGGGTGACAAAAAGGAGGCCGAGGACCTCCAAAAAGACCTCGAGGACCTCCAAAAATGTCTTGGTGGCCTCCTTGGGGACCTTGGTGGCCTCCAGAAGGTGTCGAGGCCAATTTTGGGTGAAAAAAGGGAGGCCGAGGACCTCGAGGACCTCCAAAAAGACCTTGGTGGCCTCCAAAAAGACCTTGGTGGCCTCCTTGGGGACCTTGGTGGCCTCTACAGGGACCTTGGTGGCCTCCAGGAGAATTTTGGGGACCTCCAGGAGGTTTTTGGTGGCCTCCAGAAGGTGTCGAGGCCAATTTTGGGTGACAAAAGGAGGCTGAGGACCTCCAAAAAGATCTTGGTGGCCTCCTTGGGGACCTTGGTGGCCTCCATGGGGACATTGGGGACCTCCAAAAAGATCTTGGTGGCCTCCAGGAGGTTTTTGGTGGCCTCCAGAAGGTGTCGAGGCCAATTTTGGGTGACAAAAGGAGGCCGAGGACCTCCAAAAAGACCTCGGGGACCTCCTTGGGGACCTTGGTGGCCTCTACAGGGACCTTGGTGGCCTCTACAGGGACCTTGGTGGCCTCCAGGAGAATTTTGGGGACCTCCAGGAGGTTTTTGGTGGCCTCCAGGAGGTGTCGAGGCCAATTTTGGGTGACAAAAAGGAGGCCGAGGACCTCCAGGACCTCCAAAAAGACCTCGGGGACCTCCTTGGGGACCTTGGTGGCCTCCGTGGGGACCTTGGGGACCTCCTTGGGGACCTTGGTGGCCTCCTTGGGGACCTTGGTGGCCTCTACAGGGACCTTGGGGACCTCCAAAAAGATCTTGGTGGCCTCCAGAAGGTGTTGAGGCCGATTTTGGGTGAAAAAAGGAGGCCGAGGACCTCCAAAAAGACCTCGAGGACCTCCAAAAAGACCTTGGTGGCCTCCTTGGGGACCTTGGTGGCCTCCGTGGGGACCTTGGTGGCCTCTACAGGGACCTTGGTGGCCTCCAGGAGAATTTTGGGGACCTCCAGGAGGTTTTTGGTGGCCTCCAGAAGGTGTCGAGGCCGATTTTGGGTGACAAAAGGAGGCCAAGGACCTCCAAAAAGACCTTGGTGGCCTCCGTGGGGACCTTGGTGGCCTCCTTGGGGACCTTGGGGACCTCCAAAAAGATCTTGGTGGCCTCCAGGAGGTTTTTGGTGGCCTCCAGAAGGTGTCGAGGCCAATTTTGGGTGACAAAAAGGAGGCCGAGGACCTCGAGGACCTCCAAAAAGACCTCGGGGACCTCCTTGGGGACCTTGGTGGCCTCCTTGGGGACCTTGGTGGCCTTGGGGACATTGGTGGCCTCCAGGAGGTGTCGAGGCCAATTTTGGGGTGAAAAAAGGGAGGCCGAGGACCTCCGGGAGGTCCCCGGGGCCCTCGGTGGCCTCCCCGGGCGAGCGGAGGCCCGAAAAGGAGGCCCCACGTTTTTGGGGTGAAAAACGCAGGTTTTGGGGCCTCCCCCGGTGACCAAAAAGGGGGAGCCCCGAGTTTGGGGGATGGGGAAAAAGGGGAGGGGAAGGGGGCTGGGTTTTGGGGCGATTTCCCGGGGTTTTGGGGCCGCGGTTGTAGCGACGCACAATAAAGGAGGTGAAATGGCTGCGGGGGGCTCTGCCCCATAGATTCTGGGGGTCTCAGCCCCACAGATCCCTGCCCCACACATCCCGGGGGTCCCAGCCCCATAGATCCCTGCCCCACAGGTCCCTGCCCCATAGATTCTGGGGGTCCCTGCCCCATAGATCCCTGCCCCACACATCCCGGGGGTCTCAGCCCCACACATTCTGTGGGTCCCTGCCCCACACATCCCTGCCCCACAGATTCTGGGGGTCCCTGCCCCATAGATCCCAGCCCCACAGGTCCCTG
Organism: Aythya marila; assembly: GCF_965140915.1. NCBI lineage: Eukaryota > Metazoa > Chordata > Aves > Anseriformes > Anatidae > Aythya > Aythya marila. The sequence goes on along the minus strand of NC_139072.1, from coordinate 1,434,653 downwards.
CCCCACATATTTTGGGGGTCCCTGCCCTACAGATCCCTGCCCCACACATCCCGGGAGTCTCAGCCCCACACATTCCGTGGGTCCCTGCCCCACACATCCCTGCCCCACAGATTCTGGGGGTCCCAGCCCCATAGATCCCAGCCCCACAGGTCCCTGCCCCAGAGATTCCGGGGGTCCCTGCCCCATAGATCCCTGCCCCACAGGTCCCTGCCCCATAGATTCTGGGGGTCCCTGCCCCATAGATCCCAGCCCCACAGGTCCCTGCCCCACATATTTTGGGGGTCCCTGCCCTACAGATCCCTGCCCCACACATTCTGGGGGTCCCTGCCCCACACGTCCCTGCCCCACATATTCCGGGGGTCCCTGCCCCATAGATCCCAGCCCCACAGGTCCCTGCCCCATAGATTCTGGGGGTCCCTGCCCCATAGATCCCTGCCCCACACGTTCTGGGGGTCTCAGCCCCATAGATCCCTGCCCCACACATTCCGTGGGTCCCTGCCCCACACATCCCAGCCCCACAGATTCTGGGGGTCCCTGCCCCATAGATCCCAGCCCCACAGATCCCTGCCCCACAGATTCTGGGGGTCCCAGCCCCACAGATCCCTGCCCCACACATTCTGGGGGTCCCAGCCCCATAGATCCCTGCCACACACATTCCGTGGGTCCCTGCCCCACACATCCCAGCCCCACATATTCCGGGGGTCCCTGCCCCATAGATCCCAGCCCCACAGGTCCCTGCCCCATAGATTCTGGGGGTCGCTGCCCCATAGATCCCTGCCCCACACATCCCGGGGGTCTCAGCCCCACACATTCTGTGGGTCCCTGCCCCACACATCCCAGCCCCCCATATTCTGGGGGTCTCAGCCCCACACATCCCTGCCCCATAGATCCCAGCCCCACACATCCCGGGGGTCCCAGCCCCATAGATCCCTGCCCCATAGGACCCTACCCCACATATCCCAGCCCCATAGATCCTATAGATCCCTGCCCCATAGATCCCTGCCCCATAGGACCCAGCCCCATAGATCCCAGCCCCACACATCCCGGGGGTCCCAGCCCCATAGATCCCAGCCCCATAGATCCCTGCCCCATAGATCCCAGCCCCATAGATCCTATAGGACCCTGCCCCATAGGACCCAGCCCCATAGATCCCAGCCCCACACATCCCGGGGGTCCCAGCCCCATAGATCCCTGCCCCATAGATCCCTGCCCCATAGATCCCAGCCCCATAGATCCTATAGGTCCCTGCCCCATAGATCCCTGCCCCACATATCCCAGCCCCATAGATCCCACAGATCTCAGCCCCATAGGATCCTGCCCCATAGATCCTATAGGACCCAGCCCCATAGATCCGTGCCCTATAGATCCCAGCCCCACACATCCCGGGGGTCCCAGCCCCATAGATCCCAGCCCCATAGATCCCAGCCCCATAGATCCCAAAGATCTCAGCCCCATAGGATCCTGCCCCATAGATCCTATAGATCCCAGCCCCATAGATCCCTGCCCCTTAAATCCCAGCCCCACACATCCCGGGGGTCCCAGCCCCATAGATCCCAGCCCCATAGATCCCAAAGATCTCAGCCCCATAGGATCCTGCCCCATAGATCCTATAGATCCCAGCCCCATAGATCCCTGCCCCATAGATCCCACAGATCTCAGCCCCATAGGATCCTGCCCCATAGATCCTATAGGACCCAGCCCCATAGATCCGTGCCCTATAGATCCCAGCCCCACACATCCCGGGGGTCCCAGCCCCATAGATCCCAGCCCCATAGATCCCAGCCCCATAGATCCTATAGGACCCAGCCCCATAGATCCCAGCCCCATAGATCCCTGCCCCATAGATCCCACAGATCTCAGCCCCATAGGATCCTGCCCCATAGATCCTATAGGACCCAGCCCCATAGATCCGTGCCCTATAGATCCCAGCCCCACACATCCCGGGGGTCCCAGCCCCATAGATCCCAGCCCCATAGATCCCAGCCCCATAGATCCTATAGGACCCAGCCCCATAGATCCCAGCCCCATAGATCCCTGCCCCATAGATCCCACAGATCTCAGCCCCATAGGATCCTGCCCCATAGATCCTATAGATCTCAGCCCCATAGATTCCCGCCCCATAGATCCTATAGGTCCCTGCCCCATAGATCCCAGCCCCACAGATCCCGGGGTTTCCCCCCCCCCTTCCCGGCCCCCCCCCCCCCCTTTTGGGATCCCCCCCCCGGATTCCCCCCCCCCCCCCCCCGTGCCCCTCCCCCCCGGGGCCGCCACTTCCATATTTGGGCATCGCGGGGCCGCGGGGGGGGGCGGGGCCTCGGGGGGGGGGGGCGGGGCCGGGGGCCCCACCCGGAGCCACCATGGAGGAGCTGGGTAAGGGCGGGCGCCGGGACCCTATAGGGACCCTATAGAGACCCCAGAGGGACCCCATAACTGCCCCATAGGGACCCCAGAGAGACCCCATAGGGACCCTATAGGGACCCTATAGCCGGCCCTATAGCTGGCCCTATAAGCGACCCTATAGCCCCGACCCTATAGAGACCCTATAGAGAACCCATAGAGGCCCCATAGCGACCCTATAGCTGGCCCTATAAGTGACCCTATAGCCCCGACCCTATAGAGACCCTATAGAGAACCCATACAGACCCCATAGCAGCCCTATAGCCGGCCCTATAAGTGACCCTATAGCCCTGACCCTATAGAGACCCCATAGAGATCCCATAGAGACCCTATAGCTGCCCTATAGCCCTGACCCTATAGCCGAGACCCTATAGAAACCCTATAGAGACCCCATAGGGACCCCATAGAGACCCTATACAGACCCTATGGCCGGCCCTATAGCTGGCCCTATAAGCGACCCTGTAGCCCCGACCCTATAGAGACCCTATAGAGAACCCATAGAGACCCTATAGTCGGCCCTATAAGTGACCCTATAGCCCGGACCCTATTGAGACCCCATAGAGATCCCATAACTGCCCCAGAGGGACCCCATAGGGACCCTATAGAGACCCTATAGCCGGCCCTATAGTCGGCCCTATAAGCGACCCTATAGCCCCGACCCTATAGAGACCCTATAGATGCCCTATAGCCGACCCTATAGCCCCGACCCTATAGAGACCCTATAGATGCCCTATAGCCGACCCTATAGCCCCGACCCTATAGCAGCCCTATAGAGACCCCATAGAGACCCCATAGAGACCCTATAGCCAGCCCTATAAGCGACCCTATAGCCCCGACCCTATAGCCGAGACCCTATAGTAACCCCATAGAGACCCTATAGAGACCCTAAAGCCCCGACCCTATAGCGGCCCTATAGAGACCCTATAGAGACCCCAGAGGGACCCCATAACTGCCCCATGGGGACCCCAGAGAGACCCCATAGGGACCCTATAGGGACCCTATGGCCGGCCCTATAGTCGGCCCTATAAGCGACCCTATAGCCCCGACCCTATAGAGACCCCATAGAGATCCCATAGAGACCCTATAGCTGCCCTATAGCCCTGACCCTATAGCCGAGACCCTATAGAAACCCTATAGAGACCCCATAGGGACCCCATAGAGACCCTATACAGACCCTATGGCCGGCCCTATAGCCGGCCCTATAAGCGACCCTATAGCCCCGACCCTATAGAGACCCTAAAGAGACCCCATAGAGACCCTATAGCCGGCCCTATAAGTGACCCTATAGCCCGGACCCTATTGAGACCCCATAGAGATCCCATAACTGCCCCATAGGGACCCCAGAGAGACCCCATAGGGACCCTATAGGGACCCTATAGCCGGCCCTATAGCTGGCCCTATAAGTGACCCTATAGCCCCGACCCTATAGAGACCCTATAGAGACCCCATAGAGACCCTATAGCTGGCCCTATAAGTGACCCTATAGCCCCGACCCTATAGAGACCCTAAAGAGACCCCATAGAGACCCTATAGCCGGCCCTATAAGTGACCCTATAGCCCCGACCCTATTGAGACCCCATAGAGATCCCATAACTGCCCCAGAGGGACCCCATAGGGACCCCAGAGGGACCCTATAGAGACCCTATGGCCGGCCCTATAAGTGACCCTATAGCCCCGACCCTATAGAGACCCTATAGAGAACCCATAGAGACCCCATAGCAGCCCTATAGCCGGCCCTATAAGCGACCCTATAGCCCCGACCCTATAGAGACCCCATAGAGATCCCATAGAGACCCTATAGCTGCCCTATAGCCCTGACCCTATAGCCGAGACCCTATAGAGACCCTATAGAGACCCCATAGGGACCCCATAGAGACCCTATACAGACCCTATGGCCGGCCCTATAGCCGGCCCTATAAGCGACCCTATAGCCCCGACCCTATAGAGACTCCATAGAGACCCCATAGAGACCTATAGCCAGCCCTATAAGTGACCCTATAGCCGACCCTATAGCCCCGACCCTATAGTGGCCCTATAGAGACCCCATACAGACCCCATAGGGACCCCATAGGGACCCCATAGGGACCCCAGAGAGACCCCATAGGGACCCTATAGAGACCCTATGGCCAGCCCTATAGCTGGCCCTATAAGCGACCCTATAGCCAAGACCCCATAGCGACCCCATAGAGACCCTATAGCTGCCCTATAGCTGTCCCTATAGGCAACCCTATAGCTGGCCCTATAGCTGACCCTATAGCCCCGACCCCATGCCCATCCTCATATCCCGTCCCTATACCCGGCCCTATAGCCATGTCCCTATAGCCGCCCCTATACCCGGCCCTATAGCCCTGACCCTATAGCCCCGACCCTATATCCCGTCCCGATCCCCCTCCCTATAGCTGACCCCATAGCCCTGTCCCTATAGCCCCGGCCCTATACCAGCCCCTATACCTGACCCTATAACCCTGACCCTATAACCCTGACCCTCTACCCAACCCTATAGCCCTGACCCTATATGTCCCAACCCCATATCCCCCGACCCCATAACCCTGTGACCCCATAACCCCGACCCTATAACCCCTACCCCATAATCCCCTGACCCCATAACCCCATAAACCTGACCCTAAAACCCCGTGACCCTGGACCCCATAACTCCCTGACCCCATAACCCCATGACCCCATAACCCTGATCCCATATGCCCGACCCCATAACCCCTGACCCTATAAACCCCATAACCCCAACCCCATAACCCCATGACCCCATAACCCCATAACCCCCTAACCCTATAACCCCTGACCCTATAACCTCATAACCCTGACCCCATAACCCCCAACCCCATAATCCCCTGACCCTATAAACCCCAACCCCATGACCCCATAACCTTGACCCTATAACCCCGTGACCCTTGACCCCATTACCCCCAACCCTATAACTCCAACCCCATAACCCCCTGACCCCATAACCTCTGACCCTATAACCCCTTGACCCTATAACCCCATAACCCCTGACCCCATAAACCCCTGACCCCATAACCCCTGACCCTATAAACCCCAACCCCCTGACCCCATAACCCTTGACCCCATAACCCCCTGACCCCATAACCCCGTGACCCTATAACCCCTGACCCCATAACCCTGACCCCATAACCCTTGACCCCATAACCCCATAACCCCTGACCCCATAACCCCTGACCCTATAAACCCCAACCCCCTGACCCCATAACCTTGACCCTATAACCCTGTGACCCTTGACCCCATAACCCCCAACCCTATAACCCCTGACCCTATAACCCCATGACCCTTGACCCCATAACCCCCTGACCCCATAAACCCTGATCCTATAACCCCGACCCCATAACCCCCTGACCCCATAACCCCCTGACCCCATAACCCTGACCCTATAACCCCATGACCCTTGACCCCATAACCCCATAACCCCTGACCCCATAACCCCTGACCCCATAACCCTGACCCTATAACCCCATGACCCTTGACCCCATAACCCCATAACCCCTGACCCCATAACCCTGACCCTATAACCCCGTGACCCTTGACCCCATAACCCCTGACCCCATAACCCCATAACCCCTGACCCTATAAACCCCAACCCCCTGACCCCATAACCCCGACCCCATAAACCCCTGACCCTATAACTGACCCCATAACCCCGTGACCCCATAACCCCGCCCCCGCAGACGCCCTATTGGCTGACCTCGAGGTCACGACCTCTCACCTCGCCCGGAGGCCCCGCCCCCCCGCCGACCCCGTGAGATTTGGGGCCGTTTCGGGACTTTTGGGGTTTTTGGGGTTTTGGGGGCCTTTTGGGGTCTTTTGGGGTCTTTTGGGGTCTTTTGGGGCCTTTTGGGGTCTTTCGGGTTTTGGGGGTTTTTGGGGTCATTGCGGTATTTAGGATTTTGGGGTCGTTTGGGGTTTTTGGGGTCGTTTAGGGTCTTTTGGGGTCGTTGGGGATTTTGGGGTCATTTGGGGTATTTGGGGTCGTTTGGGATTTAGGGGATTTTGGGGTCTTTTGGGGTCTTTTGGGGTCTTTTGGGGTCAATAAGGGACGGGGAGCTTTGGGGATTTAGGGGATTTTGGGGTCATTTGGGGTTTTGGGGGTATTTGGGGTCTTTTGGGGTATTTGGGGTTGTTTGAGGTATTTGGGGTCGTTTGGGATTTAGGGGATTTTGGGGTCTTTTGGGGTCTTTTGGGGTCTTTTGGGGTCAATGGAGGTTGGGGAGCTTTGGGGATTTAGGGGATATTGGGGTCATTTGGGGTCATTTGGGGTTTTGGGGGTATTTAGGATCTTTTGGGTTCTTTTGGGATTTTGGGGTCATTTGGGGTTTTTGGGGTCATTTGGGGTATTTAGGATTTTGGGGTCTTTTGGGGTCATTTAGGATTTGGGTTCATTTGGGGTCATTTGGGGTCATTTGGGGCAATGGTGTCCTTTAGGATTTAGGGGATATTGGGGCCTTTTGGGGTCTTTGGGGGCATTTGGGATTTGGGGGCCGTTTTGGGGTTATTTGGGGCCTTTTTGGGGTCGGGGGGGAGCCGTTAACCCTTTGCGTGCCGCCCCCCAGCCCCCGAGCTCGCCCCCGGCTATGGGGTCGGAGAGGGACCAAGTGTACAGGTACGGGGTCCTTATGGGGTCGGGGGTCACGGGGGCGGGGTTATGGGGTCACAGGGTTATGGGGTCAGGGGATTATAGGGTCAGGGGTTATGGGGTCAGAGGGTGGGGTTTTGGGGTCATGGGGTCATGGGGTTATGGGGTTATGGGGTCATGGGGTTACAGGGTTATGGGGTCAGGGGTTATGGGGTCAGGGTTATGGGGTTATGGGGTTGTGGGGTTAAGGGGTTATGGGGTCAGGGGTCATGGGGGTGGGGTTATGGGGTCAGGGGGTTATGGGGTCACAGGGTTATGGGGTCAGAGTTATGGGGTCACAGGGTTATGGGGTCATGGGGTTATGGGGTCAGGGGTTATGGGTTTATGGGGTCAGGGGGTGGGGTTTGGGGTTATGGGGTTGTGGGGTTAAGGGGTTATGGGGTCACAGGGTTATGGGGTCAGGGGTTATGGGGTTAGGGGGAGGGTTTATGGGGTTATGGGGTCATGGGGTCATTGGGGTAAGGGGTTATGGGGTCAGGGGTCATGGGGGTGGGGTTATGGGGTCAGGGGGTTATGGGGTTTTGGGGTTATGGGGTTAGGGGGAGGGTTTATGGGGTTATGGGGTTATGGGGTCATGGGGTTAAGGGGTTATGGGGTTGTGGGGTTAAGGGGTTATGGGGTCAGGGGTTATGGGGTTAGGGGGAGGGGTTATGGGGTCAGGGTTATGGGGCCAGAGGGTGGGGTTTTGGGGTTATAGGGTTATGGGGTTTATAGGGTTATAGGGTTTGGGGGGTTATGGGGTCATGGGGCTATGGGGCTATGGGGTCATGGGGTTATAGGGTCACGGGGCTATGGAGTTATAGGGTTATGGGGTCATGGGGTTATAGGGTCATGGGGTTATGGGGTCACAGGGTTATGGGGTTATAGGGTTTGGGGGATTATGGGGTCACGGGGCTATGGGGTCATGGGGTTATGGGGTCATGGGGTTATGGGGTCACGGGGTTATGGGGTCACGGGGTTATGGGGTTTTGGGGCCGCCCCCAGCGCCGTGCAGAAGCCCCCCGCCCCCCGCCCGCCCCCGTCCCCCGGCCTGGGGGACCTGGACCGGCTGCTGCGGGACCTCAGCGCCACCCACAGCTGCATCGCAGGTACCCAAAATCCCCCGAATCCGCCCCAAAACCCGCCCCGGCGACCCCGGGAACGGCTTCGGCCGCCCCAAAAACCCCCCGGACCCCAAAAACCCGCCCCAAATCCGCCCAAATCCCAGCGAATTGGCCCCAAAAAAGTCCCCGGGACCCCAAATCCTATTAATTTGATCCCAAATCCTATTAATTTGACCCCAAATCCCAAGAAATTGACCCAAAATCCCAACTAATTGACCCCATATCCCAGCAAATTAACCCAAATCCCAATAAATTACCCCAAATTCCAGCCAATTGACCCACAAAATGTCCCCAGAACCCCAAATCCTACTAAATTGACCCCAAATCCTATTAATTTGACCCCAAATCCTATTAATTTTACCCAAAATCCCAACACATTGACCCCAAATCCCAGCAAAATAACCCAAATCCCAATAAATTACCCCAAATTCCAGCCGATTGACCCCCAAAATGTCCCCAGAACCCCAAATCCTACTAAATTGACCCCAAATCCTATTAATTTGAACCCAAATCCTATTAATTTGACCCCAAATCCCAAGAAATTGACCCAAAATCCCAACAAATTGACCCCAAATCCCAACAAATTAACCCAAATCCCAATAAATTACCCCAAATTCCAGCCGATTGACCCCCAAAATGTCCCCAGAACCCCAAATCCTACTAAATTGACCCAAAATCCTATTAATTTGACCCCAAATCCCACTGAATTTTCCCCAAATCCTACTAAATTGACCCCAAATCCCATCAAATTGACCCAAAATCCCACCAAATTGACTCCAAAACCCCCTTTTCTCACCCCAAAACCCTTCATTGACCCCAAAAACCCCTTTTCTCACCCCAAAACTCTATAATCACCCTAAACCCTATATTGACCCTAAACCCCCATTTTTCACCCCAAACCCCATTTTTTCACCCCAAACCCTCCTTTTTCATCCCCACTCCCCCCTTTTCACCCTAAAACCTCTCCGTTGACCCAAAAATCCCCTTTTTCACCCCAAAACTCCCTCCTTGACCCCAAACCCTCTTATTTCACCCCAAACCCTCATTTTCACCCCAAATCCTCCCTTATTGACCCCAAATCACATTTTCTCACCCCAAAACCCTATATACACCCCAAAACTCCCTTTTCTCACCCCAAAACCCTACATTGACCCCCAAAACCCCATTTCTCACCCCAAAACCCATTTTTTCACCCCAAACCCTCCTTTTTCATCCCCACTCCCCCCTTTTCACCCTAAAACCTCTCCGTTGACCCAAAATCCCCCTTTTTCACCCCAAAACTCCCTCCTTGACCCCAAACCCTCTTATTTCACCCCAAACCCTCCTTTTCACCCCAAATCCTCCCTTATTGACCCCATATCACATTTTCTCACCCCAAAACCCTATATACACCCCAAAACCCCCTTTTCTCACCCCAAAACCCTAAATTAACCCCAAAACCCCCTTTTCTCACCCTAAAACCCTTCATTGACCCCAAACCCCTATTTCTCACCCCAAACCCCATTTTCTCACCCCAAACCTTTCTTTTTCATCCCCACTCCCCCCTTTTCACCCTAAAACCTCTCCGTTGACCCAAAATCCCCCTTTTTCACCCCAAAATCCTCTCCTGCCCCCCCAGACGAGCTCCTGGCCCAGGCCCCTCCCGCCCCGAGGACGGAGGCCGCGGACGAGGCCGAAGACGGGGAACCCCCCCCTCGGTGAGCGATCCCATAAACCCCAAATTTGGGGGATTTCACCCCAAAAAAAAACCACCAATTTTGGCTGTTTTCACCCCAAAACTCCCTCGGCCTCCAAAAACTAGGCCTCAAATCCAACCACCACCATTTCGGCCTCCAAAAAAAAGGCCAAAATCCCCAAATTTTGAGGTCTTCCCCCACAAAAAAAATCCTATATTTCACCCCAAAACATCCTGAAAACCCCAAAACACTGTAAAAACCCAAAACCCTCTTATTTCACCCCAAAACTCCCTCCGCCTCCAAAAACTAGGCCTTGAATCCAACCTCCACCATTTCGGCCTCCAAAAAAAAGGCCAAAATCCCAAAATTTTGAGGTCATCCCCCACAAAAAAAATCCTATATTTTACCCCAAAACATCCTGAAAACCCCAAAATACCCTAAAAAGCCCAAAAACCCTATATTTCACCCCAAAACCCCCTTGTCCTCCAAAAAACGGGCCTCAAATCCAACCACCACCATTTCGGCCTCCAAAAAAAAGGCCAAAACCCCAAATTTTGAGGTTTTTCCCCACAAAAAAAAAATTCTATATTTCACCCCAAAACATCCTGAAAACCCAAAAATACCCTAAAAATCCCTAAAACCCTTTATTTCACCCCAAAACTCCCTCGGCCTCCAAAAACTAGGCCTTGAATCCAACCACCACCATTTCGGCCTCCATAAAAAAGGCCAAAACCCCAAAATTTTGAGGTCTTCCCCCACAAAAAAAATCCTATATTTCACCCCAAAACACCCTGAAAACCCAAAAATACCCTAAAAAGCCCAAAAACCCTATATTTCACCCCAAAACCTTCTTGGCCTCCAAAAACTAGGCCTCAAATCCAACCACCACCATTTCGGCCTCCAAAAAAAAAGGCCAAAATCCCAAAATTTTGAGGTCATCCCCCACAAAAAAAATCCTATATTTCACCCCAAAACATCCTGAAAACCCCAAAACACTGTAAAAACCCAAAACCCTCTTATTTCACCCCAAAACTCCCTCGGCCTCCAAAAACTAGGCCTTGAATCCAACCTCCACCATTTCGGCCTCCAAAAAAAAGGCCAAAATCCCAAAATTTTGAGGGCATCCCCCACAAAAAAAAATCCTATATTTTACCCCAAAACATCCTGAAAACCCCAAAATACCCTAAAAAGCCCAAAAACCCTATATTTCACCCCAAAACCCCCTTGTCCTCCAAAAAACGGGCCTCAAATCCAACCACCACCATTTCGGCCTCCAAAAAAAAGGCCAAAACCCCAAAATTTTGGGGTCTTCCCCCACAAAAAAAATCCTATATTTCACCCCAAAACATCCTGAAAACCCAAAAATACCCTAAAAACCCTTAAAACCCTATATTTCACCCCAAAACTCCCTCGGCCTCTAAAAACCAGGCCTCAAATCCAACCACCACCATTTCGGCCTCCAAAAAAAAGGCCAAAATCCCAAATTTTGACGTTTTCCCCACAAAAAAAAACCCACTATATTTCACCCCAAAACATCCTGAAAACCCAAAAATACCCTAAAAACACTTAAAACCCTTAATTTCACCCCAAAACTCCCTCGGCCTCCAAAAACTAGGCCTCGAATCCAACCACCACCATATTGTCCTCTAAAAAAGAGTCCAAAACCTCCAATTTTTGAGGTCCTTCCCCTCCAAAAATGATATATTCCACCCCATAACGCCCTGAAAAACCCTAAAAAAAACCCCTAAAAACCCTAAAACCTATAATTTCACCCCAAAACCTTCTTGGCCTCCAAAAAGCGGGCCTTGAATCCAACCACCACCATTTTGACCTCCAAAAAAAAGGCCAAAACCCCCAAATTTCGAGGTCTTTCCCTATAAAAAAAAATATATATTGTATCCCAAAACACCATAAAAACCCTAAAAAACCCTAAAACCCTATATTTCACCCCAAAACCTTCTTGGCCTCCAAAAAACGGGCCTCAAAACCAACCACCACCATATTGTCCTCCAAAAAAGAGTCCAAAACCTCCAAATTTCGAGGTCCTTCCCTTCCAAAAATGATAAATTCCACCCCAAAACACCCTGAAAAACCCTAAAAAAAAAAACCTAAAAACCCTAAAACCCACTATTTCACCCCAAAACCTTCTTGGCCTCCAAAAAACGGGCCTCAAAACCAACCACCACCATTTTGTCCTCCAAAAAAAAGGCCTAAACCTCCAATTTTTGAGGTCCTTCCCCTCCAAAAATGATAAATTCCACCCCAAAACACCCTGAAAAACCCTAAAAAAAAAAAACCTAAAAACCCTAAATCCCATAATTTCACCCCAAAACCTTCTTGGCCTCAAAAAAGCGGACCTTGAATCCAACCACCACCATTTTGACCTCCAAAAAAAAGGCCAAAACCCTCAAATTTGGACGTCCTTCCCCTACAAAAAAATGTATATTCTGCCCCAAAACACCCTGAAAAACCCGAAAAAAAACCCTAAAAACCCTAAAACCCATTATTTCACCCCAAAACTTCCTCAGACTCCAAAAAATGGGCCTCAAAACCAACCACCACCATATTGTCCTCCAAAAAAGAGCCCAAAACCCCCAAATTTTTATATCCTTCCCCTACAAAAAAATGTATATTCTGCCCCCAAACACCCTGAAAAACACTAAAAAAAAACCTAAAAACCCTAAAACCCACTATTTCACCCCAAAACCTTCTTGGCCTCCAAAAAATGGGCCTCAAAACCAACCACCACCATATTGTCCTCTAAAAAAGAGTCCAAAACCTCCAATTTTTGAGGTCCTTCCCTTCCAAAAATGATAAATTCCACCCCAAAACACCCTGAAAACCCCCTAAAAAAAAAACTAAAAAACCCTAAAACCCTATATTTCACCCCAAAACCTTCTTGGCCTCCAAAAAAACGGGCCTCAAAACCAACCTCCACCATTTCGACCTCCAAAAAAAAGGCCAAAACCTCCAAATTTCGAGGTCCTTCCCCTCCAAAAATGATAAATTCCACCCCAAAACACCCTGAAAAACCCTAAAAAAAAAAACCTAAAAACCCTAAAACCCACTATTTCACCCCAAAACCTTCTTGGCCTCAAAAAAGCGGACCTTGAATCCAACCACCACCATTTTGACCTCCAAAAAAAAGCCCAAAACCCCCAAATTTTGATATCCTTCCCCTACAAAAAAGTGTATATTCTGCCCCAAAACACCCTGAAAAACCCTAAAAAACCCTAAAAACCCTAAAACCCATAATTTCACCCCAAAACCTTCTTTGCCTCTAAAAAATGGGCCTCAAAACCAACATCCACCATTTTGTCTCCAAAAAAGAGCCCCAAACCCCCAAATTTTGATATCCTTCCCCTACAAAAATGATAAATTCCACCCCAAAACACCCTGAAAACCCTAAAAACCCTAAAACCTATAATTTCACCCCAAAACTTCCTCAGACTCCAAAAAACGGGCCTCAAATCCAACCACCACCATTTTGTCCTCCAAAAAAAGGGCCAAAACCCTCAAATTTCGACGTCCTTCCCCTACAAAAAAACGTATATTCTGCCCCAAAACACCCTGAAAAAAACTAAAAAAAACCTAAAAACCCCTAAATCCCACGATTTCACCCCAAAACAGCCCGCCCCTCCCGGCCTCGGCCTCCACGGCCACCCAGGAGCTGGACAAGCTGATGGCCTCGCTCTCCGACTTCAACCTGCGGGGGCCGGGGGGTTTTGGGGTCGCCCCCACCCCAAAACCCCGTTACGGGGCCGGCGACCCCATAGGGACACCCCAAAAAAAGGGGGCGCCCCCCCCCGGGGAGAGCCTCGACTCCATGTTGGTGCTGCTCCAGGAGGACCTCAAACGCCAGGGGGTGCCGACGGAGGTGCGTTTTGGGGCGTTTTGGGGCTTTTTGGCGATTTAGGGTTTTTTTGGGGTGGCGGGAGGAAAAGAGGAGGATTTGGGGTTTTGGGGTTTTGGGGGGTTTTGGGGTGGGGGTAAGTGGGGAGGGGGGGTGCTGGGGAACAAAATGGGGTGGTCCTAAATGCGGATTCACCCCGAAATGGGGGCACACCAAATCCGGATTCACCCCGAAATGGGGTGACCCCAAATCCGGATTCACCCCAAAATGGGGTCGCACCTAAAATGGGGTCAACATGAATCCAGAGTGACCCCAAAATGGGGTGACCCCGAATTTAGGAGTGACCCCAAATCCGGATTGCCCCAAAATGGGGTCATCCTAAATCCAGAGTGACCCCAAAATGGGGTGACCCCGAATTTAGGAGTGACTCCAAATGGGGTCACCCCAAAAACGGAGTGATTCTGAATCCAGATTACCCCAAAATGGGGTCACCCTAAATTTAGGAGTGACCCCAAATCCAGATTGCCCCAAAATGGAGTGACTCCGAATTTAGGAGTGACCCAAATCCGGATCACCCCAAAATGGGGTCACCCCAAATCCGGATCACCCTAAAATTGGGTCAACCCAAATCCAGAGTGACCCCAAAATGGGGTGACCCCGAATTTAGGAGTGACTCCAAATGGGGTCACCCCAAAAATGGAGTGATTCTGAATCCGGATTACCCCAAAATGGGGTCACCCTAAATTTAGGAGTGACCCCAAATCCGGATTGCCCCAAAATGGGGTCATCCTAAATCCAGAGTGACCCCAAAATGGGGTGACCCCGAATTTAGGAGTGACCCCAAATCCGATCGCCCCAAAATGGGGTCAAGACGAATCCAGAGTGACCCCAAAATGGGGTGACCCCGAATTTAGGAGTGACTCCAAATGGGGTCACCCCAAAAACGGAGTGATTCTGAATCCGGATTACCCCAAAATGGGGTCAACCCAAATCCGGAGTGACCCCAAATGGGGTCAACCCTAAAATGAGGTCACCCTAAATCCGGATCACCCCAAAATGGGGTCACCCCAAATTTAGGAGTCACCCCAAATCCAGATTGCCCCAAAATGGGGTCACCCCAAATCCAGATCACACCAATATGGGGTCACCCCAAATCCGGATTGCCCCAAAATGGAGTGACCCCGAATTTAGGAGTGACCCCAAATGGGGTCACCCCAAAAATGGAGTGACTCCGAATCCGGATCACCCTAAAATGGGGTCAACCCAAATCCGGAGTGACCCCAAATGGGGTCAACCCTAAAATGGGGTCACCCTAAATCCGGATCACCCCAAATTGGGGTCAATCCAAATTTAGGAGTCACCCCAAATCCGGATTGCCCCAAAATGGAGTGACTCCGAATTTAGGAGTGACCCAAAATGGGGTTCCCTGCCACCGCTTTTGGTGTTTTTTACCCCAAAATAAACTTCTGGGTTCTCCGCTACCACTTTTGGGGTATTTTACCCCAAAATGAACTTTTGGGTTCTCTGCCACCACTTTTGGGGTATTTTACCCCAAAATAAACTTTTGGATTCCCCACCACCACTTTTTGTGTTTTTTACCCCAAAATAAACTTCTGGGTTCTCCGCTACCACTTTTGGGGTATTTTACCCCAAAATAAACTTTTGGATTCCCCGCCACCACTTTTTGTGTTTTTTACCCCAAAATAAATTTCTGGGTTCTCCGCTACCACTTTTTAGGTATTTTACCCCAAAATGAACTTTTGGGTTCCCCACTACCACTTTTTGTGTTTTTTACCCCAAAATAAACTTTTAGTTTCCCCACCACCACTTTTGGGGTATTTTACCCCAAAATAACCTTTTGGTTTCCCCGCCACCACTTTTAGGGTATTTTACCCCAAAATTAACTTTTGGTGTCCCCACCACCACTTTTGGTGTTTTTTTACCCCAAAACGAACTTCTGGGTTCTCCGCTACCGCTTTTGGGGTATTTTACCCCAAAATTAACTTTTGGGGTCTCTGCCCCCCCAGGTGACCCCCTCGAGCCCCCCCTGGCTTTCGGGGTGCTCCCGCTGCGGCCCCCCCGGCGCCCCCACCTGCGCCCGCTGCGGGCAGCCCGTGCTGCACGTGAGTAGGGGGCTATAGGGGCTATAGGGTCTATAGGGTCTATAGGGGATGGGGGGGGTATAGGGGGCGAGGGGGGGGGCTATGGGGTCTGTAGGGGCTATAGGGGGTATGGGGGATATAGGGTCTGGGGGAGCTATAGGGGGGTGTAGGGGATATAGGGGGTTTGGGGGGGCTATAGGGGATTTAGGGGGTATGGGGTCTATAGGGGTGTGGGTGTTATGGGGTCTATAGGGTCTCTCTCTCTCTATATATGGATATTTAGGGTGTATAGGGGTCGATGGGGGGGGTCCGTAGGGTCCTTACAGTCTATAGGGGTCTTTGGGGGGGTCTATAGGGGTCTTGGGGGGGTTCTATAGGTTCTATAGGGGCTTATAGGGTCTATAGGGGTCTATAGAGTCTATAAGGGGTCTATAGGGTCTACAGGGGGTCTATGGGGTCTAGAGGGGTCTAGAGGGGTTTTTGGAGTCTATAGGGGGGTCTATAGGGTCTGTAGGGGGTGTATAGGGTCTAAAGGTTCTATAAAGGGTATATAGGGTCTACAGGGGTCTATAGTGTCTATAGGGGGTCTATGTTGTCTATAGGGGTTTATAGGGTCTACAGGGGATGTATAGTGTCTATAGGGGGGTCTATAGGGTCTGTAGGGGGTATATAGGGTCTATAGGGTCTACAGGGGATATATAGGGTCTATAGGGGGGTCTAGGGAGTCTACGGGGGTTTATAGGGTCTATAGGGTCTATAGGATTTACAGGGGTCTATAGGGTCTACAGAGGTCTATAGGGTCTATAGGGGTTTGTAGGGTCTATATTGGGTCTATAGGGCCTATAGGGGTATATAGGGTCTATAGGGGTCTATAGGGGTTTATAGGGTCTATAGGGATCTGTAGGGTCTATATTGGGTCTATAGGGCCTATAGGGGTATATAGGGTCTATAGGGGTCTATAGGGGGTGTATAGGGTCTATAGGGGTCTACAGTGTCTATAGGGGATCTATGGGGTCTACAGGGGTTTATAGGGTCTATAGGGGTCTGTAGGGTCTATAGGGGGTCTATAGGGGTCTATAGGGGCCTGTAGGTTCTATAGGGGTCTATAGGGGCCTGTAGGGTCTATAGGGTCTATAGGGGCCATCAGCGAGGTCCCTCCCCCCAGAAAATGGTGACGGCGCTGGACAGGACCTGGCACCCCGAGCACTTCTGCTGCACCCACTGCGGGCGGCCCTTCGGTGACGAGGGTGGGTGGCACCTTGGGGACACCCCGGGGACACCCCGGGGACCCGGTGACACCCCGGGGACCCGGTGGCACCCCAGGGACGCGGTGGCACCCCTGGGACCCCCCCCCCACCCCGTGTCCCCCTCCCGGTGTCCCCTTGTCCCGCCGGGTCCCCGTGGTGGCCTCCCCGTCCCCGTGTCCCCTGAGATGTCCCCAATGTCCCCAGTGACGTCATCGATGTCCTTAATGATGTCATCAATGTCCCTAATGATGCCATCGATGTCCCCAATGACCCCATTGATGTCCCCAATGTCCCCGCTGACGTCCCCAATGTCCCCAGTGGTGTCCCCAGTGTCCCATGGACCCCCGTTGATGTCCCCAATGACCCCAAAACCCCCAAGGATGTCCCCAACGCCCCCGTTGATGTCCCCAATGACCCCAACGCCCCCGTTCATGTCCCCAGTGACCCCGTTGACGTCCCCAATGACCCCATTGACGTCCCCAATGACCCCAATGCCCCCTTTGACGTCTCCAATGACCCCAATGCCCCCGTTGACTTCCCCAACGCCCCCATTGACGTCCCCAATTACCCCATTGACGTCCCCAATGACCCCAATGCCCCCTTTGACGTCTCCAATGACCCCAACGCCCCCGTTGACGCCCCCAACGCCCCCATTGACATCCCCAATGACCCCGTTGACGTCCCCAATGACCCCATTGACGTCCCCAATGACCCCAACGCCCCCGTTGACTTCCCCAACGCCCCCATTGACATCCCCAATGACCCCGTTGACGTCCCCAATGACCCCAACGCCCCCGGGGACGTCCCCAACGCCCCCACTGACATCCCCAATGACCCCAATGACCCCATTGATTTCCCCAACGCCCCCATTGACATCTCCAACACTCCCATTGACGTTCCCAATGACCCCATTGATGTCCCCAATGACCCCAACACCCCCGTTGACGTCCCCAATGATCCCGTTGACGTCCCCAATGACCCCAATGACCCCATTGATGCCCCCAATGCCCCCGTTGACGCCCCCAACGCCCCCATTGACATCCCCAATTACCCCATTGACGTCCCCAATGACCCCAACGCCCCCGGGGACGTCCCCAACGCCCCCGGGGACATCCCCAACACCCCCATTAATGTCCCCAACGTCCCCCCAAAGGCTTCCTGGAGAAGGACGGGCAGCCCTACTGCCGCCAGGACTTCGCCGAGCTCTTCTCCAGCCGCTGCCAGGGCTGCGGGCGCCCGATCCTAGAGGGCTACATCGCCGCCCTACAGGGCCTCTGGCACCCCGAATGCTTCGTCTGCCGGGTGAGACCCCCCCCGCCACCCCCCTGTCACCCCCCTGTCACCCCCTGTCACCCCTTGTCACCCCCTGTCACCCCTTGTCACCCCCTGCCACCCCTTGTCACCCCCTTGAGGTTGTAGGGCCCGTCGTTGAGGTTCTCCAGGCCTGGTGACCCCATGGGTTCTTCGCACCCCGTGTCCTTGTCCCCATGTCCTTGACGTCCCCATACCCTTGATGTCCCCATATCTGCGATGTCACCATCCCCTGGGTGTCCCCGCGTCCTTGTCCCCGTCCCCTTGATGTCCCCAAATCCTTGACGTCCCCAAATCCTCGATGACCCCATATCCTCAATGTCCCCATATCCTTGATGTCCCCAACCCCTTGATGTCCCCATGCCCTTAATGTCCCCAAATCCTTGATGTCCCCATGGTCCTTGGGCATCAATGTCCCCAAATCCTCAACGTCCCCAAATCCTCCATGTCCCCAAATCCTTGATGTCCCCAAATCCTTCACGTTCTCCAAATATCTCCCCATTTCTTGGCCATCGATGTCCCCATCCCCTTCATGTCCCCAAATCCTCGATGTCCCCAAATCCTTGATGTCCCCATGTTTCTTGGCCATCAATGTCCCCATATCCTTGATGTCCCCCCCAAAAAAAACCCCAAACCCCCCTTTTTTCCCTCAAAACCCCCCAAACCACCTGCAATCCCCCCCAAACCCCCCCAACCCCCCCCCAAAACCCCCAAATCCCCCTTTTTTCCCCCCAAACCCCTCCAACTCCCCCCAAAAAATCCCAAACCCCCCCAAAAGCCCCTTTTTTCCCCCAAACCCCCTCCAAGTCCCCCAAATCCCCATTTTTCCCCCAAATCCCCCCTTTTTCCCCCAAATCCCCACCAAAACCCCCATTTTTCCCCCAAATCCCTCTTTTTTTCCCCCAAAACCCCCATTTTTCCCCCAAAACCCCTTTTTTTCCCCAAATCCCCCATTTTTTCCCCTAAATCCCCCTTTTTTCGCCCCAAACCCCTCCAACTCCCCCAAAACTCCCCCAAAACCCCCCAAAATCCCCTTTTTTCCCTCAAATCCCCCTTTTTTCCCCCAAACCCCCTCCAAGTCCCCCAAATCCCCCCTAAAACCCCTAAAAAAAACCTTTTTTCCCCCAAATCCCTTTTTTCCCCAAACCTCTCCAACTCCCCCAACCCCCCTCCAACTCCCCCAAAACCCCTCAAAACCCCCTTTTTTCCCCCCAAACCCCCCTTTTTTCCCCCAAACCCCCATTTTTTTCCCCAAACCCCCTCCAAGTCCCCCAAATCCCCATTTTTTCCCCCCAAACCCCCATTTTTCCCCCAAATCCCCCATTTTTCCCCCAAAACCCCATTTTTTCCCCCTAAATCCCCCTTTTTTCCCCCAAACCCCCTCCAACTTCCCCAGAACCACCCCAAATCCCCCCAAAACCCCATTTTTTCCCCCTAAATCCCCCTTTTTCCCCCCAAACCCCCTCCAACTCCCCCAAATCCCCATTTTTCCCCCAAATCCCCCATTTTTCCCCCAAAACCCCCTTTTTTCCCCCAAATCCCCCTTTTTTTCCCAAAAATACCAAAATCTCCCCTTTTTCGCCCCCCCAAAGGAGTGCTTCGCCCCCTTCGCCGGCGGCACCTTCTTCGAGGACCGCGGCCACCCCTACTGCGAGCGCCACTTCCCCGCCCGCCGGGGGTCCCAAATCCCCTCCGACTCCCCCAAATCCCCCGAAAACCCCTTTTTTTCCCCAAAACCACCCTTTTTCCCCCAAATCCCCCATTTTTCCCCCAATACCCCATTTTTTCCCCCAAATCCCCCTTTTTTCCCCAAACCCCTCCAACTCCCCCAAACTCCCTCCAACTCCCCCAAAACCCCTCAAAACCCCCTTTTTTCCCCCTAAATCCCCCTTTTTCCCCCAAAACCCCTCAAACTCCCCCAAATCCCCCCCCAAAACCCCCATTTTTCCCCAAATTCCCCCTTTTT
This sequence comes from Aythya marila, assembly GCF_965140915.1. Classification (NCBI taxonomy): domain Eukaryota; kingdom Metazoa; phylum Chordata; class Aves; order Anseriformes; family Anatidae; genus Aythya; species Aythya marila. Next base: position 1,414,338 of record NC_139072.1, on the reverse strand, counting down.
CCCCCAAAACCCCCTCCAACTCCCCCAAATCCCCATTTTTTCCCCCAATTCCCCCTTTTTTCCCCAAAAACCCCCATTTTTCCCCCAAATCCCCTTTTTTTCCCCCAAATACCCCCAAAACTCCCCATTTCTCCCCCCCAAAGGAGTGCTTCGCCCCCTTCGCCGGCGGCACCTTCTTCGAGGACCGCGGCCACCCCTACTGCGAGCGCCACTTCCCCGCCCGCCGGGGGTCCCAAATCCCCTCCGACTCCCCCAAATCCCCCCGAAAACCCCCATTTTTCCCCCGAACCCCCTATTTTTCTCCAAAATCCCCCATTTTTCCCCCCAAATCCCCCATTTTTTCTCCAAAACCCCATTTTTCCCCCTAAATCCTCCTTTTTTCCTCCAAAACCCCTCCAACTCCCCCCAAAAAATCCCAACCTCCCCCAAAACTCCCATTTTTCCCCAAAAACCCCCTTTTTCCCCCCAAATCCCCCATTTTTCCCCCCAAACCCCATTTTTTCCCCCCAAATCCCCCCTTTTTCCCCAAAAACCCCGCCAACTCCCCCCAAAAAATCCCAACCTCCCTCAAAACCTCCTTTTTTCCCCCAAACCCCCTCCAAGTCCCCCAAATCCCCATTTTTTCCCCCAAATCCCCCTTTTTTCCCCCAAAACCCCTCCAACTCCCCCCCAAAAATCCCAAACTCCCCCAAAACCCCCTTTTTTCCCCCAAATCCCCCTTTTTTCCCCAAAACCCCCCCAAAACCCCCTTTTTTCTCCAAAAACCCCCTTTTTTCCCCCCAAGTCCCCCTTTTTTCCCCCCAAAACCCAAAAACTCCCCATTTTTCCCCCCAAAGGAGTGCTTCGCCCCCTTCGCCGGCGGCACCTTCTTCGAGGACCGCGGCCACCCCTACTGCGAGCGCCACTTCCACGCCCGCCGGGGGTCCCAAATCCCCTCCGACTCCCCCAGATCCCCCCCAAAACTCCCCCAAATCCCCTTTTTTCCCTCAAATCCCCCCTTTTTCCCCCAAACCCCCTCCAACTCCCCCAAATCCCCCTTTTTTCCCCCAAATCCCCCTTTTTTTCCCCAAAAACCCCCAAAACCCCTTTTTTCTCCCAAATTTCCCCTTTTTCCCCAAAAAACTCCCCATTTTTCCCCCCCAAAGGAGTGCTTCGCCCCCTTCGCCGGCGGCACCTTCTTCGAGGACCGCGGCCACCCCTACTGCGAGCGCCACTTCCACGCCCGCCGGGGGTCCCTGTGCCGGGGGTGCGGGGAGCCCATCGCCGGGCGCTGCGTCACCGCCATGGCCCAACGCTACCACCCCGAGCACTTCGTCTGCGCCTTCTGCCTCCGGCCCTTGGCCAAGGGCACCTTCCAGGAGCAGGAGGGGAAGCCCTACTGCCAGCCCTGCTTCCGGCGCCTCTTCGGGTGAGGGGGGCCGTGGGGCGCCCCATAGATACCCCATGGATACCCCAAAACCAGCGGGAGAAGGTCCCATGGACGGCCCGTTGGATGGTCTTCGTGGTGGACGGGGTCTTGAAGGCATCTCATGGGGGTTCGAGGCCGAGAAGATCAAGATCTGGGATCAATGGGGTGCCCCAAATCTATGGGGCGCCCCATAGATACCCCATGGATACCCCAAAACCAGCGGGAGAACATCCCATGGGGGTCCCATTCCTTGGGTTCCTTGATGGACGTGGTCTTGAAGGCATCTCATGGGGCTTCGAGGCCAAGAAATGGGGTTCTGATATCATTGGGGTGCCCCACATCTATGGGGTGCCCCATAGATATCCCATAGATACCCCAAAACCATCATGAGAACATCCAACGGGACATCCATAAGACATTCTCCATGATGGACATGGTCTTGAAGGCATCTCATGGGGCTTGAGGACCTAAGAGTTGGAGATCTGGGATCAATGGGGTGCCCCACATCTATGGGGCGCCCCATAGATATCCTGTCGACACCCCAAAACCATCGGGAGAAGGTCCAATGGACGGCCCGTTGGATGGTCTTCGTGGTGGACGGGGTCTTGAAGGCATCTCATGGGGGTTCGAGGCCGAGAAGATCAAGATCTGGGATCAATGGGGTGCCCCAAATCTATGGGGCGCCCCATAGATACCCCATGGATACCCCAAAACCAGCGGGAGAACATCCCATGGGGGTCCCATTCCTTGGGTTCCTTGATGGACGTGGTCTTGAAGGCATCTCATGGGGCTTCGAGGCTGAGAAGATCAAGATCTGGCATCAATGGGGTGCCCCACATCTATGGGGCGCCCCATAAATATCCCATAGATACCCCAAAACCATCATGAGAACACCCAACGGGCCGTCCATAAGATGTTCTCCATGGTGGACGTGGTCTTGAAGGCATCTCATGGGGCTTCGAGGCCAAGAAATGGGGTTCTGATATCATTGGGGTGCCCCACATCTATGGGGCGCCCCATAGATACCCCATGGATACCCCAAAACCAGCGGGAGAAGGTCCAGTGGACGGCCCGTTGGATGGTCTTCGTGGTGGACGGGGTCTTGAAGGCATCTCATAGGGCTTGGAGGCTGAGAAGATCAAGATCTGGGATCAATGGGGTGCCCCACATCTATGGGGCGCCCCATAGATACCCCATGGATACCCCAAAACCATCGGGAGAAGGTCCAATGGACGGCCCGTTGGATGGTCTTCGTGGTGGACGGGGTCTTGAAGGCATCTCATGGGGGTTCGAGGCCGAAAAGATGGGATTTTGGCATCAATGGGGTGATTCATGGTGTGGGGCGCCCCATAGATACCCCAAAACCATCATGAGAACACCCAACGGGCCGTCCATAAGACGTTCTCCATGGTGGACGTGGTCTTGAAGGCATCTCGTGGGGCTTCGAGGCCAAGAAATGGAGTTCTGATATCATTGGGGTGCCCCACATCTATGGGGCGCCCCATAGATACCCCATAGATACCCCAAAACCATCAGGAGAACATCCCATGGGGGTCCCATTCCTTGGGTTCCTTGATGGACGTGGTCTTGAAGGCATCTCATGGGGCTTCAAGGCTGAGAAGATCAAGATCTGGGATCAATGGGGTGCCCCACATCTATGGGGCGCCCCATAGATATCCCATAGATACCCCAAAACCATCATGAGAACATCCAACGGGCCGTCCAGAAGACGTTCTCCATGGTGGACGTGGTCTTGAAGGCATCTCATGGGGCTTCGAGGCTGAGAAGATCAAGATCTGGGATCAATGGGGTGCCCCACATCTATGGGGCGCCCCATAGATATCCCATAGATACCCCAAAACCAGCGGGAGAACATCCCATGGGGGTCCCATTCCTTGGGTTCCTTGATGGACGTGGTCTTGAAGGCATCTCATGGGGCTTCGAGGCCGAGAAGATCAAGATCTGGGATCAATGGGGTGCCCCACATCTATGGGGCGCCCCATAGATACCCCATGGATACCCCAAAACCAGCGGGAGAAGGTCCCATGGACGGCCCGTTGGATGGTCTTCGTGGTGGACGGGGTCTTGAAGGCATCTCATGGGGCTTCGAGGCCAAGAAATGGGGTTCTGATATCATTGGGGTGCCCCACATCTATGGGGTGCCCCATAGATATCCCATAGATACCCCAAAACCATCATGAGAACATCCAACGGGACATCCATAAGACATTCTCCATGATGGACATGGTCTTGAAGGCATCTCATGGGGCTTGAGGACCTAAGAGTTGGAGATCTGGGATCAATGGGGTGCCCCACATCTATGGGGCGCCCCATAGATATCCTGTCGACACCCCAAAACCATCGGGAGAAGGTCCAATGGACGGCCCGTTGGATTGTCTTCGTGGTGGACGGGGTCTTGAAGGCATCTCATGGGGCTTGGAGGCCAAGAAATGGGGTTCTGGGATCAATGGGGAGCCCCACACTTATGGGGCTGCCCCATAGGTGCCCCATGACCACCCCACAACCATCACGTGACCCCAAAACCACCCCATGGAGGTCCCATTGGATGTTCTCCATGATGGACGTGGTCTTCAACGTGCCTTCCGTTGACCGTTGCCTCCCAGTACATGGTTCGGGGATCTGTGGGGCGCCCCACACTTATGGGGCTGCCCCATAGGTGCCCCACGGCCACCCCACAACCACCACGTGACCCCAAAACCACCCCATGGAGGTCCTTTCGTTGGGTTCCTTGATGGACGTGGTCTTCAACGCGCCTTCCGTTGACCGTTGCCTCCCAGTATGGGGTTTGGGGACCTGTGGGGCGCCCCACACTTATGGGGCTGCCCCACAGATGCCCCACGGACACCCCACAACCATCACGTGACCCCAAAACCACCCCATGGAGGTCCATTGGTTGGGTTCCTTGATGGACGTGATCTTCAACGCGCCTTCCGTTGACCATCGCCTTCCAGTATGGGGTTCGGGGATCTGTGGGGCGCCCCACACTTATGGGGCTGCCCCATAGGTGCCCCACGGCCACCCCACAACCACCACGTGACCCCAAAACCCCCCCAAGACCACCCCATTGGATGTTCTCCTTGATGGACGTGGTCTTCAACGCGCCTTCCGTTGACCGTTGCCTCCCAGTATGGGGTTTGGGGACCTGTGGGGCGCCCCACACTTATGGGGCTGCCCCATAGATGCCCCACGGCCACCCCACAACCACCACGTGACCCCAAAACCCCCCCAAGACCACCCCATTGGATGTTCTCCATGATGGACGTGGTCTTCAACGTGCCTTCCGTTGACCGTTGCCTTCACCCATGGGGTTCTGGGATCAATGGGGCGCCCCACACTTATGGGGCTGCCCCACAGATGCCCCACGGACGCCCCACAACCCCCCCAGGGGGTCCCAGTTCCTCCCAGTTTGGCGGGGAACTGGGAGGAACTGGGGCGGGGGGGGAATCCGTGGGGCGCGCTCGCTCTTTGCTTGCACAAGCCAAAGGTTTTATGGGGATCTATGGGGCGGGATCTATGGGGCGGGGTCTATGGGGCGGGATCTATGGGGCAGGGGGTGAGCTATAGGGCAGGGGGGGATCTATGGGGCCAGGGAAGGATCTATGGGGCAGGATCTATGGGTCAGGGTCTATGGGGCAGGATCTATGGGGCAGGAGGGGATCTATGGGGCAGGGGGGATCTATGGGGCGGGATCTATGGGGCAGGTTGGATCTATGGGGCAGGTGGTTGGCTCTATGGGGCAGGGGGGATCTATGGGGCAGGATCTATGGGGCAGGGGGGATCTATGGGGTTATCTATGGGGTAGGGGGGATATATGGGGCAGGATCTATGGGGCAGGAGGGGATCTATGGGGCAGGGGGGATCTATGGGGCAGGGAAGGGGGATCTATGGGGCAGGGAAGGATCTATGGGGCCAGGGGGTGGATCTATGGGGCAGGATCTATAGGGCAGGATCTATGGGGCAGGGAAGGATCTATAGGGCAGGGGGGATCTATGGGGCAGGGGGATCTATGGGGCAGGATCTATGGGGCAGGGGACACGGCACCGGGCACACGCGGCCGAGCACGGACAATAAATCACCGGCAGCACAACCGCAGCGTCTGGGGTCCCGTTTTGGGGCAATTTCACCCGATTTTGGGGGCGGCCTCAGCCGTTTGGGGCCAATTCCCTCCCTTTTGGGGCCACTTCTCCCGGTTTTGGGGCCATTTCGCCAGGATTTTGGGGCCATTTCTCGCAGATTTGGGGCCCATTTCTCCCATTTTTGGCGTCACTTCTCCCAGGTTTGGGGTGATTTTTCCCGGTTTTGGGGCCTTTTCTCCCCGTTTTGGGTCCAATTCTCCCAGATTTGGGTCACTTTATTCCCCTTTTGGGTCACTTTATCCCCCTTTTGGGGCCATTATTCCCAGTTATGGGGCCGATTTATCCCAGTTTTGGGGTGATTTCTCCGGGTTTTGGAGTGATTTCTCCCAGTTTTGGGGCAATTTCCTGTTTTGGGGCAATTTCACCCGATTTTAGGGGCAGCTTCAGCCCTTGGGGGCCAATTTCCTGCCTTTTGGGGACATTTCTCCCAGATTTTGGGGCCATTTCTTGCAGATTTGGGGCAATTACACCCGATTTTGGGGCCACTTCTCCCAGTTTTGGGGTCATTTCTCCAGTTTTTGGGTCACTTAATTCCCCTTTTGGGTCACTTAATCCCCATTTTGGGGCGATTTCTCCCCGTTTGGGGGGCGTTTCTCCCAGTTTTGGTGCCACATCTCCCAGTTTTGGGGTCCCATTTTGGGGCAATTTCACCGGATTTTGGGGGTAGCCTCAGCCATTGGGGGCCAATTCCCTGCCTTTTGGGGCCATTTCTCCCAGTTTTGGGGTCACTTCACCCATTTTTGGGGTGATTTCTCCCAGTTTTGGGGCCACTTCTCCCAGTTTTGGGGTAAAATCACCTGATTTTGGAGCAATTTTCCCGGTTTTGGGGCCTTTTCTCCCAGTTTTGGGTCTAATTCTCCCAGTTTTGGGGTGATTTCTCTCAGGTTTGGGGCCACTTCTCCCAGGTTTGGGGTCCCGTTTTGGGGCAATTTCACCCCATTTTGGGGGTGGCCTCAGTCATTAGGGGCCAATTCCCTCCCTTTTGGGGCCACTTCTCCCAGTTTTGGGCTGATTTCTTGCAGATTTGGGGCCCATTTCTCCCAGTTTTGGGGCCACTTCTCCCAGTTTTGGGGCCATTTCTCCCCCTTTTGGGTCACTTTCTCCCCCATATGGGGCCAACATCACCACATTTTCAGGGTTGATTTCTCCCATTTTTGGTCAATTTCAACCTTTTGGGGCCATTTCACCTGGTTTTAGGTCTGTTCCCTTCGCTTTGGGGCCGATTTCAGCCATTTGGGGGCACTTTACTCACTTTGGGGACAATTCCCCCCCTTTTGGGGTTCTGGGAGCCAATTTCCCTTTATTTCAGCCAATTCCTCCCCCTTTTGGGTCCAATTTCCTCTTTTTTGGGGTCTATTTCATTACTTTCACTTCCCCCTTCCTTTTTGGGTCCCTTTCACTTGATTTCTGCCAATTTCTCCCCATCCCTTCCCAGCTTTTGGGTGAATTTCACACTTTTTTACTTTTTTTGGGTCAAATTCCCCCGATTTCTGCCAATTCCCCCCCATTTTCTATCAATTTTGCTCATTTTCTTCCAATTCTTCCCCTTTTTGGGGGTCCATTTCCCCCCTTTTTGGGTCAGTTTCCCCCATTTTCAGCCCATTTCCCCCATTTTCAGCCAATTTCCCCCATTTTCAGCCCATTTCCCCCATTTTCAGCCCATTTCCCTCAATTTTTGCCCATTTCCCCCCTTTTTGGCTCTCCCCTCACCTTTTTGGGGCCGTTTCACCCCATTTCTTTCAAATTCTCCCCGCTTTGGGGTCTATTTCTGTCCGTTTCTTTCGGTTTCACTCAATTTCTTTCAATTTCACTCCTTTTTTTTTTTTTTCTCACCATTTCACCTATTTTGGGGCCATTTCCTCCCATTTCTCGCCATTTCACCCACCCCCTCATTTTTTTTGCTCATTTCCCGTATTTTCGGGGTCTATTTCTCCCCCCTCCCCCCCCTTTGGACCAATTTCCCCCTATTTGGGTCAATTTCCTCCGATTTCTGCCAATTCCCCCCCATCCTCCTCCTTTTTAGGCCAATTTCAGTCATTTCCGGTCAATTTCACTCCCCTTTAGGTCAATTTCACCCCATTTTGGGTCCATCTCCTCCGTTTTTGGGTCCATTTCACTCCATTTCTGCCAATTCCACTCAATTCCTTTCAGTTTCTTCCCCTTTTGGGTCAATTTCTGTCAATTTCTGCCAATTTCCTCCAATTTCTGTCCATTTATCTCCTTTTTGCCAATTTCTGTCCATTTCATTCATTTTCACTTCATTTCTGCCCATTTTTCTCCATTTCTTTCTTTTTTTCACATAATTTCTGCTCATTTTTGTCCTTTTCCCTCATTCCTTTCATTTTTCACTTAATTTCTGCCCATTTTTGCCCATTTCCCTCATTTCTTTCATTTTTTCACTACATTTCTCTCCACTTTTCTCCATTTCCTTCATTTTCCCACTCATTTCTGCCCATTTCTGCCCATTTCTGTCAATTTCTACCCATTTCTGTCAATTTCTGCTCATTTCTGTCAATTTCTGTCCATTTTTATCAATTTCTGCCCATTTTTACCAATTTCTGCCCACTTCTATCAATTTCTCCTCACTTCTCCCCATTTTTTCCCATTCTCCCCATTTCTTTCATTTCTCCCCATTTTTTTTCATTTTCACCCCATTCCTGCCCATTTTGGGCAATTCCTCCCCCCTCCCCCCCCTTTAATTTTGGGTCCGTTTCCCCCCATTTCAGCCACCTCCCCTCCCCCTCCTTTCGCTTCCCCTCCTCCCCCCGGGCCCCTCCTCCCCTTTCGGGTCCATTTCTCCCTTTTTGGGTCCATTTCACCTTTTCCGGCCCATTTTTTAGCGCCACTTCCTCCACCCACGACCACGGGGGGGGGGGGGGGTCGCCCCTCCCCCCCCCTCCCCCCCCCTCCCCTCCCCCACTTCTTCCCGCCATGCACCCATGGGTGCTGCTCGCCGCTCTCTGCGCCGGTAATTTTGGGGCAAAAAAAGCCAAAAATGGGACTTTTCTTAATTTTTAATTTTTTATTTTTTTTGGGGGGGGGGTCCCCAAAATTGGGGTACGTGGGGGGAAGGGCTAACGGGGGGGGGGGAGGGGTCCCAAAAATTGGGGGGGTCCCAAAAATTGTGGGGGGGGTCCCAAAATTTAGGGGGGGGTCCCAAAATTTGGGGTTGAATCCCAAAAATTTAGGGGCGAATCCCCAAAATTTGGGGGTGTGGGGTGGAATTTTTTTTTGGGGGGGTCCCCAAAATTGGGGGGGGTCCCAAAATTTGGGAGAGGGTCCCAAAATTTTGGGGGGGTCCCCAAATTTGGGGTTGAATCCCCAAAATTTGGGGGCGAATCCCCAAAATTTGGGGGTGTGGGGTGGGATTTTTATTTTTGGGGGGGGTCCCCAAAATTGAGGGGGGTCCCAAAATTTGGGAGGGGGTCCCCAAAAATTGGGGGGGGTCCCAATTTGGAGGGGGGGTCCCAAAATTGGGGGGGTCCCCAAATTTGGGGTTGAATCCCAAAAATCTGGGGGCGAATCCCCAAAATTTGGGGGTGTGGGGTGGGATTTTTATTTTTGGGGGGGTCCCAAAATTGGGGGGGTCCCAAAATTTTGGGGGGGGTCCCAAAATTTTGGGGGGGGTCCCAATTTGGAGGGGGGGTCCCAAAATTGGGGGGAGTCCCAAAAATTTGGGGTTGAATCCCAAAAATTTGGGGGCGAATCCCCAAAATTTGGGGGTGTGGGGTGGAATTTTTTTTGGGGGGGGGTCCCCAAAATTGGGGGGGTCCCAAAATTTGGGAGAGGGTCCCCAAAATGTGGGGGGGTCCCCAAATTTGGGAGGGGGTCCCCAAAATTGGGGGGGGTCCCAAAATTTTTTGGGGGGGTCCCAAAATTTGGGGTTGAATCCCAAAAATTTGGGTGTGAATCCCAAAAATTTGGGGTGTGGGGTGGGATTTTTTTTTTGGGGGGGGGTCCCCAAAAACTTATGGGGCTGAGGGGCGGGGGGTAACGAGGGTGCCCCCCCCCTCCTGCCCCATAGCGCTGCCCCCCAAGTTGGGCGCCACCTTGGACGAGGAGGGGGCGGTCGCTTTTCGGGGCCCCCCCGGCGGCTCCTTCGGCTACAGCCTGGCCCAGGTGGACGGAGGGTAAGAGACCCCCCCCCAAATCTATGGGGCGCCCCATAGATTCCGTGGGGCGCCCCACAGATTCCGTGGGGAGCCCCACAGATTCCGTGGGGCGCCCCATTGAATTTGTGGGGTGCCCCATGAGAGATATGTGGTGCCCCATAGGGTTTTCGGGGGGTGATGGGATCTATGGGGCGCCCCACTGAATCTATGGGGTGCCCCACGGAATGTGTGGGGCGCCCCATGGAATATATGGGGTGCCCCATGGAATCTATGGGGTGCCCCATGGGGGATATGGGGTGCCCTATGGGATGTATGGGGGGTCCCATGGGCTTTTGGGGGGGTGATGGGATCTATGGGGCGCCCCACTGAATCTATGGGGCGCCCCACTGAATCTGTGGGGTGCCCCACGGAATCTGTGGGGTGCCCCACAGAAACTATGGGGTGCCCTATGGGAGATATGGGGTGTCCCATGGGAGATATGGTGTGTCCCATAGCGTTTTGGGGGGGGTTATGGGATCTATGGGGCGCCCCACGGAATCTATGGGGCACCCCATTGAATCTATGGGGTGCCCCCCCACTGAACCTATGGGGCACCCCACGGAATCTATGGGGTGCCCCACTGAGTCTATGGGGTGCCCAACAGGGTTTTGGGGGGGTGATGGGATCTATGGGGCGCCCCACGGAATCTATGGGGTGCCCCACGGAATGTGTGGGGCGCCCCATGGAATATATGGGGTGCCCCACAGAAACTATGGGGTGCCCTATGGGATGTATGGGGGGCTTCATGGGGGATATGGGGGGCTCCATGGGATTTTTTGGGGGGGTTATGGGATCTGTGGGGTGCCCCACTGAATCTATGGGGCGCCCCACGGAATCTATGGGGTGCCCCACGAAATCTATGGGGCCCCCCATGGGATCTATGGGGTGCCCCACTGAGTCTATGGGGTGCCCCATAGGGTTTTGGGGGGGTGATGGGATTTATGGGGCGCCCCACGGAATCTATGGGGTGCCCCACGGAATGTGTGGGGCGCCCCATGGAATATATGGGGTGCCCCATGGAATCTATGGGGTGCCCTATGGGATGTATGGGGGGTCCCATGGGCTTTTTTGGGGGGTGATGGGGTCTATGGGGCACCTCACAGAATCTATGGGGCGCCCCATTGAATCTGTGGGGCGCCCCATGGACTATATGGGGTGCCCCATGGGATCTATGGGGTGCCCCACTGAGTCTATGGGGTGCCCCATTGGGTTTTGGGGGGGTGATGGGATTTATGGGGCGCCCCACTGAATCTCTGGGGCGCCCCACGGGATCTATGGGGTGCCCCACATCTCTGCCCCCCCCCCCATAGGGTGCTGGTGGGGGCCCCCCTGGAGCGGGGGGGCCAGGGCCAGGTCTTTGAGTGCCGCTATGGGGAGCGGAGCTGCCGGGAACTCCCCGTCACCGGTAGGGCGCCGTGGGGCAGCCCCACAAGTGTGGGGCATGTGGGGGTGTGGGGCAGCCCCAGAAGTGTGGGGCACGTGAGAGGTTATGGGGCAGAGCTGGGAGTCCCAAGGGAGGTTACGTTGCAGCCCCATAAGTGTGGGTCCCGAGGGAGGTTATGGGGCTGCCCCATAAGTGTGGGTCCCAAGGGAGGATGTGGGGCACGTGGGAGGTTGTGGGGCAGCCCCATAAGTGTGGGTCCCATGGGAGGTTATGGGGCAGCCCCATAAGTGTGGGTCCCAAGGGAGGTTATGGGGCAGAGCTGGGAGTCCCAAGGGAGGCTGTGGGGCAGCCCCATAAGTGTGGGTCCCGAGGGAGGTTGTGGGGCAGCCCCATAAGTGTGGGGTATGTGGGAGGTTGTGGGGCAGCCCCACAAGTGTGGGGCACGTGAGAGGTTATGGGGCAGAGCTGGGGGTCCCAAGGGAGGTTATGGGGCAGCCCCATAAGTGTGGATTCCCATGGGAGGTTATGGGGCAGCCCCATAAGTGTGGGTCCCAAGGGAGGCTGTGGGGCAGCCCCACAAGTGTGGGTCCCATGGGAGTTATGGGGCTGCCCCATAAGTGTGGGTCCCGAGGGAGGTTATGGGGCAGAGCTGGGAGTCCCAAGGGAGGCTGTGGGGCAGCCCCACAAGTGTGGGTCCCGAGGGAGGATGTGGGGCCGCCCCATAAGTGTGGGTCCCGAGGGAGGTTATGGGGCAGCCCCATAAGTTTGGGGCCCAAGGGAGGATGTGGGGCACGTGGGAGGTTGTGGGGCAGCCCCATAAGTGTGGGTCCCGTGGGAGGTTATGGGGCTGCCCCATAAGTGTGGGTCCCTGCCCCACAGCGCCCCCCGATCTGGGTCTCGTGGCTCTGGGCCTGGCCGTGGCCGCCAACGGCTCCCAGATGCTGGTGGGTGCCGGGGGTCTGGGGGGGATCTATGGGGGGATCTATGGGGTCTGTGGGGTCTGTGGGGTCTGTGGGGTCTCTATGGGGTCTGTGGGGTGTGTGGGGGGATCTATGGGGTGTGGGGGATCTTTATGGGGTCTCTATGGGGTCTGTGGGTCTATGGGGGATCTATGGGGTCTCTATGGGGTCTATGGGGTCTGTGGGGTCTGTGGGGGGATCTATGGGGTCTCTATGGGGTCTGTGGGGCCTCTATGGGGTCTGTGGGGCCTCTGTGGGGTCTCTATGGGGTCTGTGGGGTCTCTGTGAGGTCTATGGGGGGATCTATGGGGTCTGTGGGGCCATCTATGGGGTCTGTGGGGTCTATGGGGTCTGTGGGGTCTCTATGGGGTCTGTGGGGTGTGTGTGGGGATCTATGGGGTGTGGGGGATCTTTATGGGGTCTCTATGGGGTCTGTGGGTCTATGGGGGATCTATGGGGTCTCTATGGGGTCTGTGGGGTCTCTGTGAGGTCTATGGGGGGATCTATGGGGTCTGTGGGGCCTCTATGGGGTGTGTGGGGTCTCTATGGGGTCTGTGGGGTCTCTGTGGGGTCTCTATGGGGTGTGTGGGGTCTCTATGGGGTCTGTGAGGTCTATGGGGCCATCTATGGGGTCTGTGGGGTCTGTGGGGTCTGTGGGGGGATCTATGGGGTCTGTGGGGTCTGTGGGGGATCTATGGGGAGATCTATGGGGTCTGTGGGGTCTCTGTGGGGTCATCTGTGGGGTCTGTGGGGTGATCTATGGGGTGTGTGGGGTCTCTATGGGGTCTGTGGGGTCTGTGGGGGGATCTATGGGGTCTCTATGGGGTCTGTGGGGTCTCTGTGAGGTCTATGGGGGGATCTATGGGGTCTGTGGGGCCATCTATGGGGTCTGTGGGGTCTCTATGGGGTCTGTGGGGTCTGTGGGGTCTCTATGGGGTGTGTGGGGTCTCTATGGGGTCTGTGAGGTCTATGGGGCCATCTATGGGGTCTGTGGGGCCATCTATGGGGTCTGTGGGGTCTGTGGGGTCTGTGGGGTCTCTGTGGGGTCTGTGGGGTCTATGGGGGGATCTATGGGGTCTGTGGGGTCTGTGGGGGATCTATGGGGTCTCTGTGAGGTCTATGGGGTCTCTATGGGATCTGTGGGGCCTATGGGGGGATCTATGGGGTCGTCTATGGGGTCTGTGGGGTCTGTGGGGTCTCTGTGGGGTCTCTGTGAGGTCTATGGGGGGATCTATGGGGTCTGTGGGGTCTATGGGGTCTCTATGGGGTCTCTGTGAGGTCTATGGGGTCTCTATGGGATCTGTGGGGCCTATGGGGGGATCTATGGGGTCGTCTATGGGGTCTGTGGGGTCTGTGGGGTCTGTGAGGTGGCCTATGGGGTCTGTGGGGGGATCTATGGGGTCTGTGGGTCTATGGGGGATCTATGGGGCCGTCTGTGGGGTCTACGGGGTCTATTGGGGTCTACCCGGGCCTACTGGGACCTACTGGGATCTTTTGGGGCCTACTGGGGCCTACTGAGATCTATTGGGGTCTATGGGATCTGCTGGGGTCTTTTGGGATCTTTTGGGGTCTTTTGGGGCCTACTGGACCTACCTGGGTCAACTGGGACCTGTTGGGGTCTACTGGGGCCTACTGGGATCTTCTGGGGCCTACTGGGGCCTACTGGGTCTGACTGGGGTCTTTTGGGGCCTACTGGGGTCTATTGGGTTCTTACTGGGGTCTACTGGAGTCTATTGGGATCTATTGGGGCCTACTGAATCTTTTGGGGTGTAATGGGTCCTACTGGGGCCTAGTGGGATCTACCGGGGTCTACTGGGGTCTACTGGGGCCTATTGGGGTCTATTGGGGCCTATTGGGGCCTATTGGGGTCTATTGGGGCCTATTGGGATCTACTGGGGTCTCCTGGGTCCTACTGGGATCTTTTGGGGCCTACTGGGGTCTAGTGGGGCCTACTGGGGTCTACTGGGGTTTACTGGAGTCTGTTGGGTTCTACTGGGGCCTAGTGGGATCTATTGGGGTCTATGGGATGTACTGGGGTCTTTTGGGGCCTCCTGGGGTCTATTGGGGCCTACTGGAGTCTATTGAGGCCTACTGGATCTTTTGGGGTCCCGTGGTCCTACTGGGGTCTACTGGGTCCTACTGGGATCTTTTGGGGCCTACTGGGGTCGATTGGGGCCTACTGGGGCCTACTGGGATCTATTGGGGCCTAGTGGGATCTACTGAGGTTTATTGGGGCCTACTGGGGTCTATCGGGGCCTACTGGGATCTATTGAGTTCTATGAGATCTACTGGGGTCTTTTGGGGCCTACTGGGGCCTACTGGGGCCTACTGGGGTCTATTGGGTTCTTACTGAGGTCTACTGGAGTCTATTGGGATCTATTGGGGCCTACTGGATCTTTTGGGGTCTAGTGGGTCCTACTGGTGTCTTTTGGGGCCTATTGGGATTTTGGGGGCCTACTGGGGTCTATTGGGGCCTACTGGGGTCTAGTGGGATTTACTGGGGCCTACTGGGGTCTTTTGGGGCCTACTGGGGTCTATTGGGTTCTTAGTGGGGTCTACTGGGGTCTATTGGGGTCTATTGGGGCCTACTGGATCGTTTGGGGTCTAGTGGGTCCTACTGGGGCCTAGTGGGATTTTCTGGGGCCTACTGGGGTCTATTGGGTTCTTACTGAGGTCTACTGGAGTCTATTGGGATCTATTGGGGCCTACTGGATCTTTTGGGGTCTAGTGGGTCCTACTGGTGTCTTTTGGGGCCTATTGGGATTTTGGGGGCCTACTGGGGTCTATTGGGGCCTACTGGGGTCTAGTGGGATTTACTGGGGCCTACTGGGGTCTTTTGGGGCCTACTGGGGTCTATTGGGTTCTTAGTGGGGTCTACTGGGGTCTATTGGGGTGTATTGGGGCCTACTGGATCTTTTGGGGTCTAGTGGGTCCTACTGGGGCCTAGTGGGATTTTCTGGGGTCTACTGGGGTCTATTGGTGTTTACTGGGGTCTATTGGGGCCTACTGGGGCCTATTGGGGTCTATGGGATCTACTGGGACCTATTGGGGCCTACTGGGGTTCTATTGGGGTCTACTGGGGCCTACTGGATCTTTTGGGGTCTAGTGGGTCCTACTGGGTCCTACTGGGATCTTTTGGGGCCTACTGGGGTCGATTGGGGCCTACTGGGGTTCTATTGGGGTCTATTGGGGCCTACTGGATCTTTTGGGGTCTAGTGGGGCCTACTGGGGCCTAGTGGGATTTACTGGGGTCTACTGGGGTCTATTGGGGTTTACTGGGGCCTACTGGGATCTATTGGGGCCTACTGGGATTTTGGGGGCCTACTGGGGTCTATTGGGGCCTACTGGGGTCTAGTGGGATTTACTGGGGCCTACTGGGGTCTTTTGGGGCCTACTGGGGTCTATTGGGTTCTTAGTGGGGTCTACTGGGGTCTATTGGGGTGTATTGGGGCCTACTGGATCTTTTGGGGTCTAGTGGGTCCTACTGGGGTCTACTGGGTCCTACTGGGACCCACTGGGGCATTTTTGGGGTGTCCGGGGTGCAGGCGTGCAGCCCCAAAGCTCGTAGGACGTGCGGGGAACTGGAGGAGCTGCCGGGGCTCTGCCTCCTCCTGCCCCCGGGTAGGGCCCTGCCGGACACGAGGCCAGGTATGGGGTGGGGGGCGACCCTATAAGGGTGAGGGGGTTCCTATGGGGCGGGAGGGGGGTCCTATGGGGCAGGGGGGAGATCCTGTGTGGGGCTGGGTGGGATCTATGGGGTGGTTATGGGGAGGGGAGGACCTGAACCCATTGGAGATGGGGTCTATGGGGTGGATATGGGGTGGGGAAGACCTGATGTAGGGGTAGATGGACCCTATGGGGTTATGGGGTGGATATGGGGTGGAGAAGACCCCAAACCCTTAGAGATGGGTTCTATGGGGTGGAGAAGACCCCAAACCCTTGGAGATGGGTTCTATGGGGTGGAGAAGACCTGATGGTGGGGTAGATGGGATCTATGGGGCGGATATGGGGTGGAGAAGACCCCAAACCCTCGGAGATGGGATCTATGGGGCGGGGAAGACCCCAAACCCTCGGAGATGGGATCTATGGGGTGGAGAAGACCCCAAACCCTTAGAGATGGGTTCTATGGGGTGGAGAAGACCCCAAACCCTTGGAGATGGGATCTATGGGGCAGGGAAGACCCCAAACCCTTAGAGATGGGATCTATGGGGTGGAGAAGACCCCAAACCCTTAGAGGTGGGATCTATGGGGTGGAGAAGACCCCAAACCCTTAGAGATGGGATCTATGGGGTGCAGAAGACCCCAAACCCTTGGAGATGGGATCTATGGGGTGCAGAAGACCCCAACCCCAAGGCGGACGACCTCCACGGAGCCTTCCTTCGTGTCCCCGTCCCCCACCCCACCCCTCCATACCCCCCCGCCCCATATCTCACCCCCTCCGCCCCACACCCCGCCCCACAGCCTGCCCCACGCTGGCCTCGGACATCGTCTTCCTGGTGGACGGCTCGGGCAGCATCTCCCCCCCCGATTTCGGGAGGATGAAGGACTTCATCGTCCAGGTCATGCGGCGCTTCGGGCACACCGACACCCGCGTAGGTGGCCACCAACCCCCCCCCCACCCCTCTCCCAGCACCCATGGGTGCCCCATAACTTCTCCTCGATGTCTTCTCCACCCCACCCCAGTTCGCCCTGATGCAGTTCTCCTCCGGGGCCTCCCTCCACTTCGACTTCGCCGCCTTCGACCGCTTGTCCCCAACCGGGCGCGAGGGCGAGGTCCGCGACATGAAGCAGAGCAAAGGGACCACGCACACGGCCAGCGCCATCCGGACCGCGCTGTGGGTGCCCCTCCCCGGGTGGTGGTGGCACCCCGGGGTGGCGGGGTGGGACCCCGGGGTGACGGGGTGGCACCCAAGGGTGATGGGGTGGGACCCCAGGGTGATGGGATGGGACCCCGGGGTGACAGGGTGGGACCCCGGGGTGTTGGGTGGGACCCCGGGGTGACGGGGTGGCACCCCGGGGTGTTGGGTGGGATCCCGGGGTGTTGGGTGGGACCCCGGGGTGATGGGGTGGCACCCTGGGGTGATGGGGTGGCACCCAAGGTTGACCTGGTGGCCCTAAAGGGCATGTGGTAGAACCCCATGGTGACATGGTGGCACCCAAGGGTGACGTGGTGGCCCTAAAGGGTGATGGGGTGGGACCCCAGGGTGATGGGGTGGGACCCAAGGTTGACCTGGTGGCCCTAAAGGGGGTGTGGTAGAACCCCATGGTGATGTGGGGCACCCAAGGGTGACCTGGTGGCCCTAAAGGGTGACGGGGTGGCACCCCGGGGTGATGGGGTGGCACCCCAGGGTGTTGGGTGGGACCCAAGGTTGATGGGGTGGGACCCAAGGGTGATGGGGTGGGACCCAAGGTTGACCTGGTTGCCCCAAGGGGTTATGGTGGCAACCAAGGTTGACCTGGTGGCCCCAAAGGGGGTGTGGTGGCACCCCGGGGTGGCGGGGTGGCACCCCGGGGTGTTGGGGTGGCACCCAAGGGTGATGGGGTGGGACCCCGGGGTGATGGGTGGGACCCAAGGTTGATTGGGGTGGGACCCAAGGTTGACCTGGTGGCCCTAAAGGGGGTGTGGTAGAACCCCATGGTGATGTGGTGGCACCCCAGGGTGACGTGGTGGCCCTAAAGGGTGACGGGGTGGCACCCCAGGGTGACGTGGTGGCACCCCGGGGTGTTGGGTGGGACCCCAGGGTGACATGGGACACCCAAGGGTGACGTGGTGGCACCCAAGGTTGACCTGGTGGCCCTAAAGGGGGTGTGGTAGAACCCCATGGTGACATGGTGGCACCCTGGGGTGACGTGGGGCACCCAAGGGTGACATGGGGAACCCAAGGTTGACCTGGTGGCCCCAAGGGGTTATGGTGGCACCCAAGGTAGACCTGGTGGCCCTAAAGGGACCATGGTAGAACCCCATGGTGATGTGGGGCACCCCAGGGTGACGTGGGGCACCCTAGGGTGACGTGGGGCACCCAAGGGTGACGTGGGGCACCCAAGGTTGACCTGGTGGCCCCAAGGGGTTATGGTGGCACCCAAGGTAGACCTGGTGGCCCTAAAGGGACCGTGGTAGAACCCCATGGTGACATGGGGCACCCCAGGGTGACATGGGGCACCCAAGGGTGACATGGGGCACCCAAGTGTGACGTGGGGCACCCAAGGGTGACATGGGACACCCCAGGGTGACATGGGGCACCCAAGGGTGACGTGGGGCACCCAAGGTAGACCTGGTGGCCCTAAAGGGGGTGTGGTAGAACCCCATGGTGACGTGGTGGCACCCTGGGGTGACGTGGTGGGACCCTAGGGTGACATGGGGCACCCAAGGGTGATATGGGGCACCCAAGGGTGACGTGGGGCACCCAAGGTAGACCTGGTGGCCCTAAAGGGAACGTGGTAGAACCCCATGGTGACGTGGTGGCACCCTGGGGTGACGTAGGGCACCCAAGGGTGACATGGGGCACCCAAGGTTGACCTGGTGGCTCCAAGGGGTTATGGTGGCACCCAAGGTTGACCTGGTGGCCCTAAAGGGGGTGTGGTAGAACCCCATGGTGACGTGGTGGCACCCTGGGGTGACGTAGGGCACCCAGGGGTGACAAGGGGCACCCAAGTGTGACGTGGGGCACCCAAGGGTGACATGGGACACCCCAGGGTGACATGGGGCACCCAAGGGTGACGTGGGGCACCCAAGCTTGACCTGGTGGCCCCAAGGGGTTATGGTGGCACCCAAGGTAGACCTGGTGGCCCTAAAGGGACCGTGGTAGAACCCCATGGTGATGTGGGGCACCCCAGGGTGACAAGGGGCACCCAAGGGTGACATGGGGCACCCAAGGGTGACATGGGGAACCCAAGGTTGACCTGGTGGCCCCAAGGGGTTATGGTGGCACCCAAGGTTGACCTGATGGCCCTAAAGGGACCGTGGTAGAACCCCATGGTGACGTGGGGCACCCTGGGATGACATGAGGCACCCTAGGGTGACATGGGGCACCCAAGGGTGACGCGGTTGTCCCCATGGTAGGAGGGACCTCTTCGGGCCCGGGAAGGGGACCCGGGCGGGGGCCACCAAGATCCTGATCGTGGTGACGGACGGCCGGAAGTACGGCGACCCCCTGGAGTACCGCGACGTCGTCCCCCACGTGGCGCGCGCCGGGGTCGTCCGCTACGCCATCGGGGTGAGGCGCCGCGACGGGGTGGGGCATCCCCCTTCCACCCCAAAAGGTCCCAAAAGGTCCCCAAAATAGCTCCTTCCATCCCCAAAAATCTCCGTCCATCCCAAAATGTCCCCAAACATCCCCAAAATAGCTCCGTCCATCCCAAAAGATACCAAAACATCCCAAAAAGATCTCCGTCCATCCCAAAACATCTCTGTCCACCCCAAAATGTCCCAAAAGTTCCCCAAAATAGCTCCGTTCATCCCAAAAGGTCCCCCAAAATCCCCAAAATAGCTCCATCCATCCCAAAACATCTCCATCCACCCCAAAATGTCCCAAAAGATCCCCAAAATAGCTCCGTCTGTCCCCAAAATCCATAAAGATCCCCAAAATATCTCCGTCCATCTCAAAAGATCCCAAAATAGCTCTGTCCATCCCAAAAGGTCCCAAAACACCCCCAAAATAGCTCCATCCATCCCAAAAGATCCCAAAACATCTCCAAACATCTCCATCCATCCCAAAACATCTCTGTCCATCCACTCAACCATCTCCAGATGTTCTAGAACATCTCCAAAACATCTCCATCCATCCACCCAACTGTTCTCAGAGGTTCTAGAACATCTCCAGACATCTCCACCCACCTCCAAACATCTCAACCATCCACCCAACCATTCCCAGATGTTCTAGAACATCTCCATCCACCCACCCAACCGTTCTCAGATGTTCTAGAACATCTCCAAACATCTCCATCCACCTCCAAACATCTCAACCATCCACCCAACCATTCCCAGATGTTCTAGAACATCTCCAACCATCCACCCAACCGTTCTCAGATGTTCTAGAACATCTCCAAACATCTCCATCCACCTCCAAACATCTCATCCATCCACCCAACCCCTCCCGGACGTTCTAGACCACCTCCAGAACATCCCCACCCACCCCCTCCCCTTGATTTCAGGTGGGCGACGCCTTCCGGGACCCCGAGGCCGTGGCCGAGCTCCAGGCCATCGCCTCGGCGCCCCCCGAGGACCACGTCTTCCGCGTGGACAACTTCGACGCCCTGCAGGGCATCCAGAACCAGCTGCAGGAGAAGATCTTCGCCATCGAGGGTACCCCATCGGGCCCCGGGGGGGTCCCCGAGACCGTTTTGGGACCCCCGTCACCCTTGGGTGCCCCCCTCTCCCCCCTCCAGGCACCCAGTCCGCCCTCGGCAGCTCCTTCCAGCTGGAGATGGCCCAGGAGGGCTTCAGCGCCCTGCTCACCCCCGTGAGTGGCCCCGGGACCCCCCCCCAAAAAGCCCACCCCCCTCGCCCGCCGCCCCCCGCCCCCAACCGGTCCCCTCCCGCTCTGTACTGGTGCAGGAGGGGCCCGTACTGGGAGCGGTGGGCGCCTACGACTGGGCCGGGGGGGTCTTCGTCTACGGCCCCGGCGGGAAGCCCACCTTCGTCAACGCGTCCCGGGGCGCCGGGGACATGAGGGAC
The DNA here is from genome assembly GCF_965140915.1 of Aythya marila. Taxonomy (NCBI): domain Eukaryota; kingdom Metazoa; phylum Chordata; class Aves; order Anseriformes; family Anatidae; genus Aythya; species Aythya marila. The sequence goes on along the minus strand of NC_139072.1, from coordinate 1,393,605 downwards.
GCCTACCTGGGTGAGGGGCGGGGGCGGGGGGCGGGTCCCAAATAATGGGGGGGGGGGGCTTGGGGGGCTTGGGGTCACCTTGGGGGTTTTGGGGGTGTTGGTGCCCTCTTGGGGGTCTTGGGGATCTTGGTGTCCCCTTGGGGGTCTTTGGGGTTTTGGTGTCCCCATGGGGGTCTTGGGGTCACCATAGGGGTCTTGGGGTCGTTGGTGTCCTCTTGGGAGTCTTAGGGTCACCATGGGGGTCTTGGGTTTTTGGTGTCCCTATGGGGGTCTTGGGGTCACCGTGGGGGTTTTGGGGTCACCGTGGGGGTTTTGGGGGTCTCGGTGTCCTCTTGGGGGTCTTTGGGGTTTTGGTGTCCCTATGGGGGTATTGGGGTTGTCGATGTCCCCATGGGGGTCTTGGCGTCCCCTTGGGGGGTCTTGGGGTCACTGTGGGGATTTTGGGGTCTTGGTATCCCTATGGGGGTCTTGGTGTCCTCTTGGGGGTCTTGGGGGTCTCAGTGTCCATATGGGGGTCTTGGGGTCACCTGGGGGTCTTGGGGGTCTTGGTATCCCCTTGGGGGGGTCTTGGGGTCACCGTGGGGGTCTTGGGGTTTTTGGTGTCCCCATGGGGGTTTTGGGGTCTTGGTGTCCCTATGGGGTTTTTGGTGTCCCTATGGGGGTCTTGGTGTCCTCTTGGGGGTCTTGGGGGTCTTGATGTCCCCATGGGGGTCCTGGGGGTCCTGGGGGTCTCGGTGTCCCCATAGCCTCTCCGGATGTCCCCCCCCCACCCTCCCTCTCTCCCCACACCCCTCCCCGTCCCCTTTTCCCCCCCGTCCCCCCCCCTTGCTGTTCCACCCCCACCCCCACCCCCCCCCCCACCCCCCTCCCCACCCCCCCCCACCCCACCCCCTCCCCTCTTGACCCCCCTGCCCCCGCCGTCCCCAGGCTACGCGGCCGAGTCCCTGTCCCTGGGGGGCAGGCGGGCGCTGGCGCTGGGGGCCCCCCGCTCCGGCCACGTCGGCCGCCTCCTCCTCTTCCTCCTCCGCCGCGGCCCCACGGCCACCTGGGAGCTGGTGGGCGACGCCGTGGGGCAGCAGGTAAGGGGGGGGGCCGGGGGGGTGGCGGGGGGGTGGGGGGCGGCGTGTCCCCCCCCTTACCCCATCCCGCTGACCCCGCTGCCCCCAGGTGGGCTCCTACTTCGGGGCGGCCCTGTGCGCCCTGGCCCCCCGGGGGGGCGCCTCGGCGGGGGCGCTGCTGGTGGGGGCCCCCATGTTCTACGGGGACGGCAGCGGGGGGCGCGTGGTGCTCTGCCGGCTGCCGCCGCAGGTAGGCGACCCCAAAGTGACCCCAAATCGACCCCAAAGCGACCCCGAATTGACCCTGAATCGACCCCAAATTGACCCCAAAGTAACCCCAAAGTGACCCCAAATCGACCCGAAATCGACCCCAAAGCGACCCCAAAGCGATCCCAAATAGACCCCAAACTGACCCTAAATCGACCCCAAGTCAACCGCAAATCAACCCCAAATTGTCCCAAATCAACCCAAATCTGACCCCAAATTGACCCCAAAGTAACCCCAAAGTGACCCCAAATTGACCCCAAACTGACCCTAAATCAACTCAAATCTGACCCCAAATCGACCCCAAATCAACCCCAAGTCAACCCCAAATCAACCCAAATCTGACCCCAAATCGACCCCAAATCAACCCCAAATCAACCCCAAATCGAGCCCAAATCAACCCCAAAGTGACCCCAAATTGACCCCAAACTGACCCTATATCGACCCCAAATCAACCCCAAAGTGACCCGAAATTGACCCCAAAGTGACGCCAAATCGACCCCAAATCAACCCCAAATTGACCAACCCAACCCAACCCAACGCAATCAACCCAAATTAATCCAGCTCAACCCACCCCATTCAATCCAGTCCTAATTAACCCACCCTAATTAACCCAACCCAGCCCTAATTAACCCATCCTAATTAACCCAACCCCACCCAACCAAACCAACCCAACCCCACTCAACACAACCCAACCCAACCCAACGCAACCCAACCCACCCCACCCAACCCATCCCTAATTACCCCCCCTAATTACCCCGCCCTAATTAACCCCCCCCCAGTCCGGGAAGCTGCACTGCCCTCTGACGCTGCGGGGCCAGCCCGGCCACCCCCTGGGGCGCTTCGGGGCCAGCCTCAGCCGCCTGGGGGACCCAGCCCTAATTAACCCCCCCTAATTAACCCCACCCAGCCCTAATTAACCCGCCCTAATTGACCCAACACACCCTAATTAACCCAACCCAGCCCTAATTAACCCATCCTAATTAACCCAACCCAGCCCTAATTAACCCATCCTAATTAACCCAACCCAACCCAACCCAACCCAACCCAACGCAATCAACCCAAATCAACCCAACGCAATGCTCTCCATCCAACCCAGCCCTAATTAACCCCCCCTAATTAACCCAACCCAGCCCTAATTAACCCAACCCAGCCCTAATTAACCTACCCTAATTAACCCAACACAGCCCTAATTAACCCATCCTAATTAACCCAACCCAGCCCTAATTAACCCAACCCAACCCAACCCAACCCAACCCAACGCAATCAACCCAAATTAATCCAGCTCAACCCACCCCATTCAATCCAGTCCTAATTAACCCACCCTAATTAACCCAACCCAGCCCTAATTAACCCAACCCAGCCCTAATTAACCTACCCTAATTAAGCCAACCCAACCCAACTCAACCCAACCCAACCCAACCCAACCAACCCAACCCCACTCAACCCAACCCAACCCAACCCAACCCAACCCAACCCACCCCATCCAACCCAGCCCTAATTAACCCACCCTAATTAACCCCACACAGCCCTAATTAACCCAACCCAGCCCTAATTAACCTACCCTAATTAACCCAACCCAACCCAACTCAACCCAACCCAACCCAACCCAACCCAACCCAACGCATTCAACTCAACCCAACCCAATGCTCTCCATCCAACCCAGCCCTAATTAACCCCCCCTAATTAACCCAACCCAGCCCTAATTAACCCAACCCAGCCCTAATTAACCCATCCTAATTAACCCAACCCCTCCCAACCCAACCAACCCAACCCCACCCAACCCAACCCAACCCAACCCAACCCCACCCAACTCTACCCAACCCAACCCAACCCACCCCATCCAACCCAGCCCTAATTAACCCACCCTAATTAACCCAACCCAGCCCTAATTAACCCAACCCAGCCCTAATTAACCTACCCTAATTAAGCCAACCCAACCCCTCCCACCCCACCCCACCCAACCCCACCCAACCCAACCCCACCCAATCCAACTCTACCCAATGCAACCCAACCCACCCCACCCAACCCATCCCTAATTAACCCCCCCTAATTAACCCCACCCAGCCCTAATTAACCCATCCTAATTAACCCAACACACCCTAATTAACCCAACCCAGCCCTAATTAACCCATCCTAATTAACCCAACCCAACCCAACCCAACCCAACGCAATCAACCCAAATCAACCCAACCCAATGCTCTCCATCGAACCCAGCCCTAATTAACCCCCCCTAATTAACCCCACCCAGCCCTAATTAACCTACCCTAATTAACCCAACACACCCTAATTAACACAACCCAGCCCTAATTAACCCATCCTAATTAACCCCACCCAACCCAACCCAACCCAACCCAACCCCTCCCAACCCAACCCAACCCAACCCAACCCACCCCATCCAACCCAGCCCTAATTAACCCACCCTAATTAACCCCACACAGCCCTAATTAACCCAACCCAGCCCTAATTAACCCATCCTAATTAACCCAACCCAACCCAACCCAACCCAACCCAACCCAACCCAACCCAACTCTACCCAACCCAACCCAACCCACCCCACCCCACCCAACCCATCCCTAATTACCCCCCCCTAATTAACCCCGCCCTAATTAACCCCCCCCCAGTCCGGGAAGCTGCACTGCCCTCTGACGCTGCGGGGCCAGCCCGGCCACCCCCTGGGGCGCTTCGGGGCCAGCCTCAGCCGCCTGGGGGACCCAGCCCTAATTAACCCCCCCTAATTAACCCCACCCAGCCCTAATTAACCTACCCTAATTGACCCAACACAGCCCTAATTAACCCATCCTAATTAACCCCACACAGCCCTAATTAACCCAACCCAACCCAACTCAACCCAACCCAACTCAACCCAACCCAACGCAATCAACGCAAATCAACCCAATCCAATGCTCTCCATCCACCCCAGCCCTAATTAACCCACCCTAATTAAACCAACCCAGCCCTAATTAACCCATCCTAATTAACCCAACCCAACCCCAACCAACCCAATCCAACCCCTCCCACCCCACCCCACCACACCCAACCCAACCCACCCCATCCAACCCAGCCCTAATTAACCCACCCTAATTAACCCCACACAGCCCTAATTAACCCAACCCAGCCCTAATTAACCCATCCTAATTAACCCAACCCAACCCAACCCAACCCAACCCAACCCAACCCAACCCAACCCAACCCAACGCATTCAACCCAAATCAACCCAACCCAATGCTCTCCCTCCAACCCAGCCCTAATTAATCCACCCTAATTAACCCAACCCAGCCCTAATTAACCCACCCTAATTAACCCAACCCAGCCCTAATTAACCCATCCTAATTAACCCAACCCCACCCCACCCAACCCAACCCAACCCAACCCAACCCAACGCATTCAGCCCAAATCAACCCAACCCAATGCTCTCCATCCAACCCAGCCCTAATTAATCCACCCTAATTAACCCAACCCAGCCCTAATTAACCCATCCTAATTAACCCAACCCAACTCTACCCAACCCAACCCAACCCCACCCCACCCAACCCAACCCAATCCCACCCAACCCCACCCAACTCTACCCAACCCAACCCACCCCACCCCATCCAACCCAGCCCTAATTAACCCACCCTAATTAACCCCACACAGCCCTAATTAACCCAACCCAGCCCTAATTAACCTACCCTAATTAAGCCAACCCAACCCCTCCCAACCCAACCCAACCAACCCAACCCAACCCAACCCAACCCAACCCAACCCAACCCAACCCAACCCACCCCCTCCAACCCATCCCTAATTACCCCCCCCTAATTAACCCCGCCCTAATTAACCCCCCCCCAGTCCGGGAAGCTGCACTGCCCTCTGACGCTGCGGGGCCAGCCCGGCCACCCCCTGGGGCGCTTCGGGGCCAGCCTCAGCCGCCTGGGGGACGTGGACGGCGACGGCTGGCACGACGTGGCCGTGGGCGCCCCCCTGGAGGACGAGCACCGCGGGGCCGTCTACGTCTTCCGGGGGGAGGAGGGCGGCGTCGCCCCGCGCTACAGCCAGGTGGGGGGCACCCTTGGGTGCTGGGGGACCCTTGGGTGCTGGGGGACCCTTGGGTGGTGGGGGACCCTTGGGTGGTGGGGGACCCTTGGGTGGTGGGGGTGTCTTGGGTGGTGGGGGTGGGTTGGGTGCTGGAGGTGTCTTGGGTGGTGGAGAACCCTTGGGTGCTGGGGGACCCTTGGGTGCTGGGGGTGGGTTGGGTGCTGGGGGCATCTTGGGTGGTCGGGAACCCTTGGGTGGTGGGGGACCCTTGGGTGCTGGGGAAGTCTTGGGTGGTGGAGAACCCTTGGGTGGTCGGGAACTCTTGGGTGCTGGAGACACGTTGGGTGCTGGGGAAGTCTTGGGTGATGGGGAACCCTTGGGTGCTGGGGGTGGGTTGGGTGCTGGAGACATCTTGGGTGGTGGAGAACCTTGGGTGCTGGGGGACCCTTGGGTGCTGGGGGACCCTTGGGTAGTGGGGGACCCTTGGGTGCTGGGGGTGGGTTGGGTGCTGGGGAACCCTTGGGTGCTGGGGGTGGGTTGGGTGCTGGGGGCATCTTGGGTGCTGGGGGACCCTTGGGTGGTGGGGAAGTCTTGGGTGCTGGAGACATCTTGGGTGGTGGGGAACCCTTGGGTGCCGGGGAACCCTTGGGTGCTGGGGAGCCCTTGTGTGCTGGGGGACCCTTGGGTGGTGGGGGACCCTTGGGTGCTGGAGGTGTCTTGGGTGGTCTAGAACCCTTGGGTGGTCTAGAACCTCACCTGTAGGATCCCCTTGGGTGCCGGAGCCCCCTTGGGTGCCGGAGCCCCCTTGGGTGGTCGGGAACCCTTGGGTGGTCTAGAACCTCACCTGTAGGATCCCCCTGGGTGCTGGAGACCCCTTGGGTGCTGGGGGACCCCTTGGTTGGTCTAGAACCCTTGGGCGGTCTAGAACCTCGCCTGTAGGATCCCTCTGGGTGCCAGAGCCCCCTTGGGTGCCGGAGCCCCCTTGGGTGCTGGGGACCCCTTGGGTGCTGGAGACCCCTTGGTTGGTCGGGAACCCTTGGGTGGTCTAGAACCTCACCTGTAGAATCCCCCTGGGTGCCAGAGCCCCCTTGGGTGCCAGGGAACCCTTGGGTGCTGGGGGACCCTTGGGTGCTGGAGACCCCTTGGTTGGTCTAGAACCCTTGCGTGGTCTAGAACCTCGCCTGTAGAATCCCCCTGGGTACCGGAGCCCCCTTGGGTGCCAGGGAACCCTTGAGTGCCGGCCCCACCTCGGGGTGCCGGGGTCCCCTCCCCCCCACCCCCCCCACCCCCCCACCCCTCCCCCACCCCCCTGACCCCTCCCCCTCCCCCCGCAGCGCATCGCGGGCTCCCGATTGGCCAGCGGGCCGCGCCACTTCGGGCAGGCGCTGAGCGGGGGCCGGGACCTGACGGGGGACAGGCTGCCGGACGTGGCCGTGGGGGCCCAGGGCCAGGTCCTGCTGCTCAGGTGGGACCCCCCCCCAAAAAGGGGACCCCCCAGAAAAGGGGACCCCCCCCGAAAAGGGGACACCCCTCGAAAAAGGGGATTTCCCCCCAAAAAGGGGACAGCCCCCGAAAATGGGGATTTCCCCCCGAAAAAGGGGATTTCCCCCCGAAAATGGGGATCCCCCCGGAAAAGAAAGGGGAGCCCCACCCCCGAAAATGGGGACCCCCACCCCAAAATGGGGACCCCACCCAAAAAGGGGACCCCCCCCAAAAAGGGGACACCCCCCGAAAAAGGGGACACCCCCCCGGAAAAGAAAATGGGGAACCCACCCCGAAAATGGGGACCCCCCCCAAAAAGGGGACACCCCCCCAAAAAGGGGACACCCCCCCGGAAAAGAAAATGGGGAACCCACCCCGAAAATGGGGACCCCCCCAAAAAGTGGGACCCCCCTCGAAAAGGGGACCCCCCCCGAAAAGGGGACACCCCTCGAAAAAGGGGATTTCCCCCGAAAATGGGGATTTCCCCCCCGAAAAAGAAAGGGGGACCCCCACCCCCAAAAATGGGGACCCCCCCCCAAAAAGGGGACACCCCCCGAAAATGGGGACCCACCCCCAAAAAGGGGACCCCCCCCGAAAAGGGGACACCCCCCGAAAAAGGGGATTTCCCCCCCGAAAAAGAAAGGGGACCCCCACCCCCGAAAAAGGGGAC
>NC_139072.1:1353476-1385917 GCF_965140915.1 Aythya marila | reverse complement strand
GGTGGGGGGGGGGGGGGGGAGGGAGGGGGAAGAGGGGGGGGGGGGGGCGCGTTTCGGGGGCGCACCGCGCCCTTGGTGTCCCCCCCTAAGGCCGCCGGGTTCCCCCCGGGGCCCCGCCGCGGGGTTCCGCCCCCCCCCCGGAAATAACTAGGGGGTTCCGCCCCCCCCCAAAATGGCCCCGGGACCCCCCCAAAGTCCCCAAGACCCCCCCAAATGTCTCCAGCACCCCCCCCAAATGTCCCCAAGACCCCCCCAGTGCCCCCCCAGGACCCCAAGACCCCCCCCGTGTCCCCCAATTCCCCCCCATGGCCCCAAAGCCCCCCTAAAAGGTCCCAAGACCCCCCCAAGACCCCCCCCAGGACCCCAAAATCCCCCCAAATGTCCCCAGGACCCCCCCAAAGTCCCCAAGGACCCCCCCAAATGTCCCCAAGACCCCTCAGGACCCCAAAACCCCCTCAAGAACCTCCCCCAAGACCCCAAGACCCCCCAAATGTCCCCAAGCCCCCCCCAACCCCCCCCCCAACCCCAAGACCCCCCCCAGGATCCCAAAAACCCCAAAGACCCCCCTAAATGTCCCTAAGACCCCCCCCAAATCCCCCACGACCCCCCCAGGACCCCAAAAACCCCCTCAAGACCCCCCCAAAAAGGTCCCCAAGCCCCCCCCAACCCCAAGACCCCCCCAGGACCCCAAAAACCCCCAAAACCCCCCCAAATTTCCACCTTCCCCCCCCCCCCCAGGACGATGTCCCCAGCGACGACGAGGACGAACGCGTGGCCCTGGTGGGGGGGCCCCAGCCCCCGGACCCCCCCGGCACCGAAACCCTCCTTCAGGTGGGCGGGGCTTATTTCACACCTAATTTGCATAAATCTGCATAAATCTGCATAAAATTTATGTATGCCCCCATTGCGTCATTAGGGAGAATATTTGGGGGGGTGGGAGGTGGGTAAAGGGGGTAGAGGGGGGGGGGTTCCAGACCCCAAAGTGACGTCATCTTCCTAATTAGCATATGGTTTGCATAATTTGAATCTAATTTGCATGTGATTAAAGCACGGGGGCGTGGCTTTGAGGTGTCAGGGCCATTTATGGGCATGGGGGTGGGGAAGAATGGGGGGTGGGTAAGGAAACGTGGATCCCCTGGGCCTAATTAGCACCATCTAATTAGCATCTAATTAACATATAATTAGCATAACAGTTAGCATGTTCTGATGTCTAATTAGCATATGATTAACATACATTAGCTGGTAGTTGGGTTTTGGGTAGGGATTATGGCCATACAGCAGGGTGGAAGATGCTTAATTACATGAAATTTAATTAATTACATCCTGTAGACTTATATCACCCTGATTTGCATATGATCAGTATGCTAATTTCCCTCAGAACCTAATTAACGTGTCCTAATATCTCATTAGCATATCATATATGTCAGATAGAAGCGTGACCTGCAGGTACCAGACCCCCTGTTTAATTTTGCATGCAGTTTGCATCTCATTTGCATATCTGATCACACAGACAATGCCCTTTAATATGTCCTTGGGTGCTAATTAGCATATTTTAGCATGTAATTAGCATGTTTGTTGCATTTTTACAGCCAGGGAGTGCACAACAGAAGGGGCAATGCTCGATCCCTCCCACTTCCTACACAATTTGCATATAATTAGCGTACAACCACCGGTTGTTTGCAAACCCAATCACCTAATCATCGCCTAATTAACATCTAATTTGCATATATTGATGAAATGTTTGGGTCCATACCTGTTTTAGAGCACGGGGGGGCACACAAAGCTGTCATGTTCCGGGCCATGCCTACAGGCTCCGCCCCCGCATCTCATTTACATCTCATTAACATGTAATTACATGGCTAATTAGCATCTAATTTGCATATAATTATGCAGGCCCGGGCCGTGCGGGCGGCGCTGCGGGCGCTGGAGGAGAAATTGGGGGCCCTGGAGCAGCAGCAGGAGGCCGTGCTCGGCACCCCCCTGCCCGACGACGGTGGGGGGACCTATGGGGGCTATAGGGGGCGCTATAGGGGGCTATAGGGGGGGCTATAGGGGGCTATAGGGGGTCTATAGGGTCCATGGGGGGGGCTATAGGGGCTATGGGGGGCTTTAGGGGGGCTGGAGGTTCCTACAGGGGGGGTATGGGGCCTATAGGGGGTGTCTACAGGGGATTTAGGGGATCTATTGGGGCTATAGGGGGTTCTATAGGGGCTATAGGGGGCTATAGGGTCCATTTGGGGGGGCTATAGGGGGGTCTATAGGGGCTATAGGGGGGATATAGGGGATCTATAGGGGATCTACAGGGGCTATAGGGGGTCTATATGGGCTTTAGGGGGGTCTATGGGGGCTATGGGGGTTCTATAGGGTCTATGGGGGGCTATAGGGATTATAGGGGGCGTCTATAGGGACTATGGGGGGCTACAGGGAGGTCTATGGGGGCTATGCAGGGTCTGTAGGGTCTATAAGGGGGGGTCTATAGAGGCTATGGGGGGCTATAGGGAACTCTAGGGGGATCTATAGGGTCTGTAGAGGGGCTATAGGGGCTATAGGGGGAGTTCTGTAGGAGGCTATGGGGGGGCTGTAGGGCTTCCAGTTGCCTATAGGGGGGGCTATAGGGGAGCCTATAGGGGCTCGGGGCGGGTCTCTAGGGGCTCTGAGGGCCTATAGGGTTCTATAGGGGCTCAGGGGGTCTATAGGGGGTCTATAGGGACTTGGGGGGTCTATAGGGGCTGGGGGCTACCTGGGGGAGGGCACGAGGAGGTTTGGGGAGGAGGTAAAGGCATTTGGGGGGGGGGCAGCCTATAGGGGAGGGCGCGAACCTATAGGGGAAGGGGCAAACCTATAGGGGAAGGGGCGAGCCTATAGGGGAAGGGTCAAGCTATAGGGGAAGGGTATTTAGGGGGGGGTCTTTGAGGGTTTTTTGTGCCCCCCCCCCAGGGCTGAAGCGGGACCTGCAGGCGCTGCGCGAGGAGATCCAGCAGCTGACCCGGGACATCGGCGCCCGCCTGAAAGGCGAGACCCCAAAAATCTATAGGGTCACCCCCCCCAGCACCCTATAGGACCCCCAACCCCCCCGGAAAGATTTGACCCCCCCCCAAAAAATTTCTATAGGGTTGGAGCCGGGGAAGGAGGAGGAGGACGAGAACCGCAACACCATCGGGGCCAGGGTGAAGCGCACGCAGGTTCGGGGGGGATTTGGTGAAATTTGGGGGGTTTTGGGGGTTTTTGGAGGCCTGGGGGGTGATGTGGGGGGGTTGAGGGGGGAGTTTGGGGGGGTTAAAAGGGGATTTTTGGGGAAAAAAGGGGGGTTTTGGGGGGGAAAGGGGGATTTGGGGAGGAAAAGGGGGTTTGGGGGATTTGGTGAAATTTGGGGGGTTTTGGGGTTTTTTGGGGGCCTGGGGGGTGATGTGGGGGGGATGAGGGGGGAGTTGGGGGGGTTAAAAGGGGATTTGGGGGGAAAAAGGGGAGTTTTTTGGGGAAAAAGTAGGGTTTTAGGAGGTAAAAGAGGGGATTTGGGGGGGAAAAGGGGGGTTGGGGGGTTTAAGGGGGATTTGGTGAAATTTGGGGGGTTTGGGGGTTTTTTGGGGGCCTGGGGGTGATGTGGGGGGGTTGAGGGGGGAGTTGGGGGGGTTATAAGGGGATTTGGGGGGAAAAAGGGGGGTTTTGGGGGCGGTTAGGGGATCCAGGTGGGGTTTTGGGGTCCCTGTAGGGGTTTTGGGGTCTCCCAGTGGGATTTTGGGGAGGTTAAAGGGGATTTTGGGGTCCCCAAATGGGATTTGGGGGGGACAAAATGGGATTTTGGGGTCCCGTGGGAGGTTTTTGGGGTCCCCAGGTAGGATTTGGGGTTCCCACGTGGGATTTTGGGGTTCCCAAGTAGGATTTTGGGTTCCATGGGAGGTTTTGGGCCCTCAGTGGGATTTTGGGCCCTCTGAGTGGGATTTTGGGGTCTTCAAAGGGGATTTTGGGGTTCCCAATTAGGATTTTGAGGTTCCCAATTAGGATTTTGGGTTCGCAAATAGGATTTTGGGATCCTATAAGTGGATTTTAGGGGGTTCTGAGTGGGATTTTGGGGTTCCTTAGTGGAATTTTGGGATCTTGTAAGTGGTTTTTGGGCCTTCACAGTAGGATTTTGGGCCCTCAGTTTGGGATTTTGGGGTTCCCAATTAGGATTTTGAGGTCCCCAATTAGGATTTTGGGTTCCCAAATAGGATTTTGGGATCCTATAAGTGGATTTTAGGGGTTTCTGAGTGGGATTTTGGGGTTCTATACATGGGTTTTGGGCCTTCACAGTGGGATTTTGAGCCCTCAGAGTGGGGTTTTCGGGTTCCCAAGTGGGATTTTGGGGATCCCAATTAGGATTTTGGGGTCCCCAAGTGGGATTTTGGGGTTCCTAATTAGGATTTTGGGGTCCCCAAGTGGGATTTTGGGATTTTAAGTGGGATTTTGGGGTTTCGAAGTGGCATTTCAGGGCCCCAAAGTGGGATTTTGGGGTCTCAGTGTGGGATTTTGAGGTCCCCAAATAGGATTTGGGGTTCCCAAGTGGGGTTTTAGGGTTCCCAAATAGGATTTGGGGTTCCTGTGGGATGTTTTGGGGTCCCCAAATAGGATTTTGGGGTCCCCAAGTGGGATTTTGGGATCCTGTAAGTGTTTTTTGAGCCTTCACAGTGGGATTTTGGGCCCTCACAGTGGGTTTTTGGTCCCGCCGAGCGGGATTTTGGGGTACCTAATGGGGGTTTTGGGACCCCTGCTGCTTTTTGGGGTTTTTGGGGGGGGTCCAAGCCTCATGCCCCCAATTTTTTGTCCCCCCCCCAGCACGGGGTGCTGTCCCAGCAGTTTCTGGAGCTGAGTTTTAGGGCCCTGGGAGTGGGATTTTGGGGGCCCCGAGGGGGGTTTTGGGGTTCCCAATTAGGATTTTGGGGTCCCCAAGTGGGATTTTGGGGTTCCTAATTAGGATTTTGGGGTCCCCAAGTGGGATTTTGGGATCGCAAGTGGGATTTTGGGGTTTCGAAGTGGCATTTCAGGGCCCCAAAGTGGGATTTTGGGGTCTCAGTGTGGGATTTTGAGGTCCCCAAATAGGATTTGGGGTTCCCAAGTGGGGTTTTAGGGTTCCCAAATAGGATTTGGGCTTCCTGTGGGATGTTTTGGGGTCCCCAAATAGGATTTTGGGTTCCCAAGTGGGATTTTGGGATCCTGTAAGTGTTTTTTGAGCCTTCGCAGTGGGATTTTGGGCCCTCACAGTGGGTTTTTGGTCCCGCCGAGCGGGATTTTGGGGTACCTAATGGGGGTTTTGGGACCCCTGCTGCTTTTTGGGGTTTTCGGGGGGGGTCCAAGCCTCATGCCCCAAATTTTTTGTCCCCCCCCCCAGCACGGGGTGCTGTCCCAGCAGTTCCTGGAGCTGACGGGGCGCTGCCACGCGGCCCAGGCCCGCTACCGCCAGCGCAGCCTCGAGCGGGTCCGACGCCAGCTGCAGATCAGTGGGTGCCCCCCCGGGACCCCCCCCCCCCCAAAAAAAAATAATATGGGGTGGGGGGTCCCCCAAAATCCCTGGGGGGCTCTGGGGGGGGTGGCGGGAAAGGGGTTGGGGGGGTGAGGGTGGAATTGGGTGGCCCCCACCTGCTGCTTGGACCCCCCCGTTAATAATTGGGACCCCCCCATTAATATTTGGGACCCCCCCCATTAATTTTGGGACCTCCCTCTAATATTTGGGACCCCCCCATTAATTTTTGGGACCCCCCCCATTAATATTTGGGACACCCCGTTAATCATTTGGAACCCCTCCATTAATTTTGGGACCCCCCCATTAATTTTTGAGACCCCCCCCTTAATGTCTGGGATCCCCTCCCTAATATTTGGGACCCCCCCATTAATTTTTGGGACCCCCCCATTAATTTTTGAGACCCCCCCCATTAATTTTGGGACCTCCGCCTAATATTTGGGACCCCCCCATTAATATTTGGGACCCCCCCTAATAATTGGGACCCCCCCATTAATAACTGGGACCCCCCCATTAATTTTTGGGACCCCCTCTAATATTTGGGACCCCCCCCATTAATTTCCGGGACCCTCCTGGTAGTTTTTGGGACCCCCCCCTTAATAACTGTGACCCCCCCCTCACTTTTGGGACCCCCTCCATAATATTTGGGACCCCCCCCTCAATTTTGGGGCCCCCCCCGATTTTGGGACCCCCCCCAATTTTTGGGGACCCCCCCTAATTTCTGTGCCCCCCCCCCCAGCTGGCAACTCGGCGGTGACGGACGAGGAGCTGGAGGAGATGCTGGAGACGGGGCAGAGCGAAGTCTTCGTCTCCAACGTGAGGGGGGCACCCATGGGTGCTGGGGGGGGGGGAGGGGGTCCTTGGGGGGGGCACAGATCCCACCGATCCCCCCCAGCACCCATAGGTCCCCCGCAGCACCCATGGGTGCCATAGGTAGCCGGCGGCACCCATAGGGACCCAAAGGGGCCAAGGATGCCCTATAGCACCCATGGGTGTCCTATAGCACCCATAGGTGTCCCATAGCACTCATAGGTGTCTTATAGCACCCATAGGTGTCCTGCAGCACCCATAGGTCCCTCAAGGTCCTGTAGAGCTCCAGTAGCACCCATAGGTGCCCAATAGCACCCATAGGTGTCCTATAGCATCCATAGGTGTCCCACAGCACCCATAGGTGCCCCGTAGCACCCATACACATTCAAAGGTCCCCTAGCTGCCCTATAGCACCCATGGGTGCCCAGAGGTTCCACGCCTTCCCAGTAGCACCCATAGGTGCCCAGTAGCACCCGTACACATCTGAGGGTCCCCTAGTTTTCCTATAGCACCCATGGGTGCCCAGTAGCACCTATGGGGGTCCAGTAGCACCCATACACATCCGAAGGCCCCACAGCTTCCCAATAGCACCCATGGGTGCCCAATACCACCCATACACATCTGAAGGCCCTATAGCTTCCCAGTAGCACCCATGGGTGCCCAGTAGCACCCATACACATCTGAGGGTCCCCTAGTTTTCCTATAGCACCCATGGGTGCCCAGCAGCACCCATGGGTGCCCCTCCCCACCCCCACAACCACGCAGACACCGGGACAACGGGCGCACCCCTGGGTCTCGTGGGCCACCCCTGGGCGTCGGGGGGCACCCATGGGCGTCGGGGGGTCCGGGTGGGGGTCGGGGGCACCCATGGGTGTCAGGGGGCACCCATGGGTGCTGGCGCAGGTGCTGGGGGCGGCGCGGGCGACGCGGGCGGCGCTGGACGAGGTGACGGCGCGGCACCAGGAGCTGCTGCGACTGGAGCGGGGCCTGCGTGAACTGGGAGAGCTCTTCATGCTACTGGGGACCACCGTCGAGGGGCAGGTGGGGAACTGGGAGCACTGGGAGGGACTGGGAGGGCACTGGGAGGGGCTGGGGAGGGAGTGGGAGGGGCTGGGAGGGGATTGGGAGGCACTGGGAGGGACTGGGAGGGAACTGGGGGGTGTTAGAATGGAATAGGGGGGCACTGGGAGGGAACTGGTGGGGACTGGGAGGCACTGGGAGGGACTGGGAGGGGATTGGGGGGCACTGGGAGGGACTGGGACGGGGTTGGGACAGACTAGGGGGCACTGGGAGGGACTAGAAGGAGACTGAGAGGGAATTGGGGGTTACTGGTCCATACTGGGAAGGGACTGGGGGGCACTGGGAGGGACTGGGAGGGTACAGCAGTGTCCTGGGCAGCTGTACTGGTGCCTACTGGTCCGTACTGGTGTATACTGGTCCATACTGGTTTATACTGGTCCACAGTGGTGCCTACTGGCTCATACTGGTGGTTCATACTGGTCCGTACCGACCCACACTGCTCCGTACTGGTTTATATTGGTTTTATATTGGTTCCTATCAGTCTGCACTGGTTTATACTGGTCTGTACTGGTTTGTACTGGTTCATACTGGTCTATACTGGTTCATGCTCATCCATACTGATGCCTAATGGCCCATGCTTCTAGCTGATAATGGTCCATACTGGTTCATAATTGGTTTTATATTGGCTCCTACTGGTCTATACTGGTCTATACTGGTCCGTACTGGTTCATACTGGTTCATACTGGTTTATACTGGTCCATACTGGTTCATGTTCATCCATACTGATGCCTAATGGCACATGCTTGTAGCTGATACTGGTCCATACTGGTTCATAATCAGTTTTATATTGGCTCCTACTGGTCTATACTGGTCTATACTGGTTCATACTGGTTCGTACTGGTTTATACTGGTTTATACTGGTGCGCAGGGGGAGGTGATCGACCGCATCGAGAAGAACATCCTGGAGTCGGGGACCTGCGTGCGCAAGGGCCACCAGCACCTGGGGACGGCGCGGGAGCACCAGCGCGGGGCGCGGCGGGTGGGGACACCGGGGGGGGGAGGGGACACGGGTGGCACCCAAGGGTGGTGGCACCCAAGGGTGGTGGCACTTGGGTTGACGTCATTGGGTTGGTGGCACCCAAGGGTGGCGGCACTTGGCTTGGTGGCACTTGGTGACATTGGGTTGATGTCACTTGGGGTTGACGTCATCGGGTTGGTGGCACCCAAGGGTGGTGGCACCCAAGGGTGCTGGCCTGTCCCCAACCCGTCCCCTCTGTCCCCCCGCAGAAGAAGCTGCTGGTGGCCGCCTGCGTCCTCGTCACCGTCCTCATCGTCGCCGCCATCATCGCCGCCACCGCGGCCACTGGGTAGCACTGGGACCGACTGGTGAGGGCACTGGGAGCACTGGGAGGCACTGGGAGGGGCGCTGTGGGCAACTGGGGGACACTGGGGTGAACTGGGAGGCACTGGGGGGAACTGGGAGGCACTGGGAGGGGCGCTGTGGGCAACTGGGGGACACTGGGGTGAACTGGGAGTGACTGGGAGGAACTGGGATGCACTGGGGTGCTGTGGGCAACTGGGGGGCACTGGGAGGAACTGGGAGGCACTGGGAGGAGCACTGTGAACAACTGGGGGGGACTGGGATGAACTGGGACTGACTGGGAGGGGCGCTGGGGGCAACTGGGAGGGAATGGGATGAATTGGGGGGAACTGGGATGAACTGGGGGTGACTGGGAGGGTCTAGGGGGATGAACTGGGATGAACTGGGAGGCACTGGGATGAACTGGGGGTAACTGGGATGAACTGGGGCTGACTGGGAGGGTCTAGGGGGGTGAACTGGGATGAACTGGGTTAAACTGGGAGGCACTGGGATGAACTGGGGGTGACTGGGAGGGTCTAGGGGGATGAACTGGACTGAACTGGGATGAACTGGGTTAAACTGGGAGGCACTGGGCCACCCCTCCTACTGCCCCCCAGCCCACTGACGTCACTTCCTCCCCAGGCCCCGCCCACCGCCGGCCGCCATTGGCTCACACTACCCCCACCGGTGCCTTGGCCCCGCCCCCTGGAGAGGGGGGGCGGGGCCCACTTCCTGCCTCGACTGACGTCACTTCCTGTCCCTTTAATTGGGGGGGGGGGCGCCCCACGACCACGCCGCCATCTTGCTCCGAGCTACCTCCTGCCCCCCCCCCAGCCCCAAAAAGTCCCAAAACGTCCCCAAAATGTCCCCAAACCCCCCCCCAAAGTGTCCCCAAGGACCCCCCCGTGTCCCCAAATCCCCCCCCCCAGTGTCCCCAAAATCCCCCCCCCCCCAGCCCTCAAAAAGGGGAAGGGGAAAAAAAAAAGGGGACGAGAACCCCCAAATAAAGCACTTTTCACCCCAAATTTTCGCCTCGTGTCCTCGCCACCCCCCCCCTTTGATGTTGTCCCCCCCCGGTGTGACCCACATCCTGTGTCACCCCGCGGGGAGGTGACACAAATGTCACCCCCCCCCCCCAGGGCGTGAGTCATCGCTGCCGGGAACTTTGGGGTTTTTGGGGTATTTTTGGTTAATTTCATAATTTTTTTAAGCGGGGGGGGCGCCGAGGGGCTTCGCCCACCGAGGGGGGGGGGCGGGGAGGGGCTGTGAAGCCACCGTGATGGGGGGGGGAGGACGTAAGGGGGCCTCCACCCCCCCGGCTCGGCCACAAGGAGAGGCGGCTGCGGGTGAGTACGGAGGGAGCTGCGCGGCCTCCACGGCCTCCACGGCCTCCGGGTGCTTGGTGGCCTCCTTTTCCATGGCCTCCAGGGCCTCCACGGCCTCCTTTTTGATGTCCTCCATGTCCTCCGTGTCCTCCTTTTCCATGGCCTCCATGGCCTCCTTTTCCATGGCCTCTACATCCTCTGTGTCCTCCTTTTCCATGGCCTCCACATCCTCCATGGCCTCTTTTTCCATGTCTTCTATGGCCTCCATGTCCTCCTTTTCCACATCTTCCACCTCCTCCATGTTCTCCTTTTGATGTCCTCCATGTCCTCCACATCCTCTTTTTCCATGTCTTCCATGGCCTCCGTGTCCTCCTTTTCCATGGCCTCCACGTCCTCCATGTCCTCCTTTTCCATGGCCTCCATGGCCTCCTTTTGATGTCCTCCACGTCCTCCACATCCTCTTTTTCCATGTCTTCCATGGCCTCCGTGTCCTCCTTTTCCATGGCCTCCATGGCCTCCTTTTTGATGTCTTCCATGGCCTCCACATCCTCCTTTTCCATGGCCTCCGTGTCCTTTGTGTCCTCCTTTTCCATGGCCTCCACCTCCTCCATGGCCTCCTTTTGATGTCCTCCACGTCCTCTACATCCTCTTTTTCCATGTCTTCCATGGCCTCCGTGGCCTCCTTTTCCATGGCCTCCACGGCCTCCTTTTTGATGTCTTCCATGGCCTCCACATCCTCCTTTTCCATGGCCTCTACATCCTCCATGTCCTCCTTTTCCATGTCTTCCATGGCCTCCATGTCCTCCTTTTCATGGCCTCTGTGTCCTTTGTGTTCTCCTTTTCCATGGCCTCCATGGCCTCCACAGCCTCCTTTTTGATGTCCTTCATGTCCTCCATGTCCTCCTTTTCCATGGCCTCTACATCCTCTGTGGCCTCTTTTTCCATGGCCTCCACCTCCTCCATGTTCTCCTTTTGATGTCCTCCACGTCCTCCACATCCTCTTTTTCCACGTCTTCCATGGCCTCCGTGTCCTCCTTTTCCATGGCCTCCACGTCCTCTTTTTCCATGGCCTCCACATCTTCCATGGCCTCCTTTTCCTTGACCTCCATGGCCTCCATGTTCTCCTTTTCCATGTCTTCTGTGGCCTCCATGTCCTCCTTTTCCATGGCCTCCATGGCCTCCACGTCCTCTTTTTCCACATCTTCCACGTCCTCCATGTTCTCCTTTTCCATGGCCTCCACGTCCTCTACATCCTTCTTTTCCATGGCCTCCACCTCCTCCATGTTCTCCTTTTCCATGGCCTCCACGGCCTCTTTTTCCATGGCCTCCACATCCTCCATGTCCTCCTTTTCCACATCTTCCATGGCCTCCGTGTCCTCCTTTTCCATGGCCTCCACCTCCTCCATGTTCTCCTTTTTGATGTCCTCCACATCCTCCATGTCCTCCTTTTCCACATCCTCCTTTTCCATGGCCTCCACGTCCTTCACATCTTTCTTTTCCATGTCTTCTATGGCCTCCGTGTCCTCCTTTTCCTTGACCTCCATGTCCTCTGTGTCCTCCTTTTCCTTGACCTCCACGTCCTCCATGTCCTCCTCTTCCATGGCCTCCATGGCCTCCACATCTTTCCTTTCCATATCCTCCTTGTCCTTTCTGTCCTCCTTTTCCCTGGCCTCCACATCCTCCGTGTCCTCCTTTTCCATGGCCTCCACGTCCTCCACATTCTCATTTTCCACGTCCTCCACGTCCTCCTTTTCCATGGCCTCCATGGCCTCTACACCCTCCTTTTCTTCATCCTCCACACCCTCCATGTCCTCCCTTTCCATGGCCTCCACGTCCTCCTTTTCTCTGTCCTCCCTGTCCTCCCTTTCCATGTCCTCCATGTCCTCCACGGCCTCCATTTCCATCTCCTTGACGTCCTCCACGTCCTCAATCTTCTCCACGTCCTCCTTGTCCCCCTTGTCCTTGATGTCCTCCATGTCCTCGATGTCCCCAATGTCCCCAAAGACCCCCTTGTCCCCCTTGTCCTTGACGTCCTCCATGTCCTCGATGTCCCCAATGTCCTCCAAATCCTCCATGTCCTTGATGTCCTTGATGTCCTCCATGTCCTCCATGTCCTCCATGTCCCCCTTGTCCTCCTTGTCCTCCATGTCCTTGATGTCCTCCATGTCCCCAATGTCCCCCTTGTCCTCCATGTCCTTGATGTCCCCAATGTCCTTGATGTCCTCCATGTCCCCGATGTCCCCAATGTCCCCCTTGTCCTCCTTGTCCTCGATGTCCTCCACATCCTCCATGTCCCCGATGTCCCCAATGTCCCCAATGTCCCCCTTGTCCTTGACGTCCTCCAAATCCTCCTTGTCCTTGATGTCCTCCATGTCCCCAATGTCCCCCTTGTCCCCCTTGTCCTCCATGTCCCCGATGTCCCCAATGTCCTCCAAATCCTCCTTGTCCTCCATGTCCTCCAAGTCCTCCATGTCCCTGATGTCCCCAATGTCCCCCTTGTCCCCCTTGTCCTTGACGTCCTCCATGTCCTCCATGTCCTCCATGTCCCCCTTGTCCCCCCTGTCCCCCCCGTCCCCCCCGCCCCCACCCCCCCGTCCCCATCCCCACGTCCTCCTTTGTCACCTCCACCACGTCCCCACCGCGTCCCCACCACCACGTCCCTGTCCCCACCGCCGCCACGTCAGTGTCACCCCGGCCCCACGACCACGGTGCCACGTCACCGTCCCCACCACGCCATCTTCACACCCCCCCTGCGGCCACCTTGGCAGTTTCGTGTCCCCATCATCACGTCCCCACCGTCATCTCCTTGTCCCCATCACCACGTCCTTGTCCCCATGTCCTTGTCCCCATCCTCAGGTCCTTGTCCCCATCTCCATGTCCCCATCACCATCTCCTTGTCCCCATCACCACGTCTTTGTCCCCATCCTCGTGTCCTTGTCCCCACCCTCATGTCCTTGTCCCCATGTCCTTGGCCTTGTCCCCATCACTACGTCCCCACCATCATCTCCTTGTCCCCATCTCCATGTCCCCATCACCACGTCCTTGTCCCCATCCTCGTGTCCTTGTCCCCATCCTCGTGTCCTTGTCCCCATCTCCTTGTCCCCATCCCCTTGTCCCTACCTCCATGTCCCCATCTTCACATCCTTGTCCCCATCCTCATGTCCTTGTCCCCATCTCAACGTCCTTGTCCCCATCCTCATGTCCTTGTCCCCATCCTCATGTCCTTGTCCCCATCTTCATGTCCTCATCCCCATGTCCTTGTCCCCACCCTCATGTCCTTGTCCCCATCACCATGTCCCCACCATCATCTCCTTGTCCCCATCCTCACGTCCTTGTCCCCATCCCCATGTCCTTGTCCCCATCTCCTTGTCCCCATCCCCACGTCCTTGTCCCCATCCCCATGTCCTTGTCCCCATCTCAATGTCCTTGTCCCCATGTCCTTGTCCCCATCCTCGTGTCCTTGTCCCCATCCCTTTGTCCTTGTCCCCATCTCCGTGTCCCCCTCCTCACCTCCTCCTCCCCTCTCCCCACAGGTCCACCACCACCACCGCCACCACCGCGATGTCCCCTCCCCGCCGCCACCACCGCCCCCCTGCCCCCCCCTCCCTCCCCCTCCTGGCCTTCCTCACCCTCCTCCTCTTCCCCCCGTCCCGTCCCCACTGCCACCGCGCCGTGGGGCGAGCCTGCGACGTCCCCCCGGTCCCCGGCGTCGACATTTTGGGCTCGGGCTTGGACGTCACCACCTTGTCCCCAACGGAGGGACAAGCCCTGGACATTTTGGGCCCCCCCGGGCCCCCCAAGGGACCGTGCGTTATCTGCCGGGACCCCTTGCAAGGTGGACGCGCCCTCCGGCTCCCCGCGGGGGTCGCCAAATGGCGGGTGGGCAACAAACTCAAATCGAGGACCGCGGTGGCCGAGGGGACGTCGGCGGTGGGGACGATGGTGACCAAGGCCGAGGAGGTGGCCCGGGAGTGGCAGGTGGGTTTGGGGGTGGCGGTGAAGCCGGGGGTCGGGGGGACCGTGGCGGTGGCCGGGTCCCACTCGCGGGTGGCCGAATTCGGGATGCAGCGGCAGCGCGAGGACCGCTACAGCTTCGCCAGCACCGAGATCCACTGCGTGCGCTACTGGTGGGTCCCGGGGAGTGTCGGGGGCCTTCATCCACTGTCCTTCATCATCATCGTCGGCTTCGTCATCTTCTTCATCTCCTCCAGCTTCTTCAGCTTCTTCATCTTCGTCTTCTTCATCTTCTTCATCTCTTCCATCTCCTCCATCTTCATCTCCTCCATCTTCACCTCCATCTCTTCCATCTTCTTCATCTTCATCTTCTTCAACTCTTCCATCTCCTTCATCTTCATCTTCTTCATCTTCTTCATCTTCATCTCTTCCATCTCCTTCATCTCCTTCATCTCCTTCATCTTCTCCATCTTCATCTTCTTCGTCTCCTCCATCTCCTCCATCTTCTTCATCTTCATCTTCTTCAACTCTTCCATCTTCTTCATCTCCTCCATCTTCTTCATCTTCATCTTCTTCAACTCTTCCATCTTCTCCATCTCCTCCATCTTCTTCATCCTCATCTTCTTCATCTCTTCCATCTCCTCCATCTTCTTCATCTTCTTCATCTTCTTCATCTTCTCCATTTTCATCTTCTTCATCTTCTCCATCTCCTCCATCTTCTTCATCTTCATCTTCTTCAACTCTTCCATCTCCTTCATCTCCTTCATCTCCTTCATCTTCTTCATCTCTTCCATCTCCTCCATCTTCATCTCTTCCATCGACTCCATCATCTTCACCTATCTCCATCATCTTCATCTCCACCCCTCTTCTGTCTCCTCCATCATCTTCATCCCTTCTCCACCATCTCCTCTTCCACAGCCTCCCAGAGACCCCCCTCAAATCCCATTGCCCCCTCCAGTACCCCCATAGTGCCCTGCAGACCACCATAGCACCCCACAGACCCCCCAACACCCCGTAGACCCCCCAATCACCCCATAACCCCCCAATCACCCCATAAACCCCCCAAATCACCCCATAGACCCCCCCCAATCACCCCATAGACCCCCCCAATCACCCCGTAGACCCTTCCAACACCCCATAACCCCCCCAATCGCCCCACAGACCCCCCAACACCCCGTAGACCCCCCAATCACCCCATAGACCCCCCAATCACCCCATAGAACCCCCCAATCACCCCACAGACCCCCCAATCACCCCATAAACCCTTCCAACACCCCATAGATCCATTCAACAACCCCCCAATCACCCCATACCCCCCCAGTCACCTAGGATACCCCCCAATCACCTCATAGACCCCCCAACGACCCCACAGACCCCCCCAGTCACCCCGTAGACCCCCAAACCACCCCCCAGACCCCCTCCACGCCCACCTCTCCACCTCATTGACCTCCGTCCTTCTCCCCCCCAACAGGATCTCGGCCACCACCCCTCCCCGGCCGTCCCCCCACTTCTTGCGGGCCGTGAGGGCCTTGCCCCCCCGCTTCACCCCGGACACCGCCGCCGACTACGGCGAGCTCCTGGCCGCCTACGGCACCCATTACATCCAGTCGGCCCAACTGGGGGGCCGCCTGCGCGCCGTCACCGCCATCCGCACCTGCCAGGCCACCATGGCGGGGCTGAGCTCCCAGGAAGTGGCCGACTGCTTGAAGGTGGAAATGACCGCCAGCCTCGGCCCCGTCCAGCTCCAAGCCATGGCCGCCGCCTGCAAGAAAGCCCGGGCAAGCAACCGAGGCAACGCCAGCTTCAACGAAGTCTTTAACGAGCGGCTGGTGGAGGTGGAAGGCGGCGAGGAGCACGGCGACATAGTCTACGGTAGGCCCGAGGCCTACTCAAAATGGCTGAAAGGTCTACCCCGCTTTCCCGGCCTGGTGGCCGCCAAGGTCCGTTCCCTCCACACCCTGGTGCCCAAATCCAACAAGAGGCGCGGGGCGTTACGGGCGGCCATCGGGCACTACATCTCCTGGCGGGCTTTGCGGGCCAATTGTAGCCAGGCCTGCGCCGGCGGTGGCCATCTTGTAGGCCCTTGCCAATGTAGTTGCCCGGCCAACGCCGCCATCACCACCGGTTGCTGTTCGCGGCACCGGGGCACGGCGCGGGTGACGGTGTTGGTGCAAGAGGGGCAAGGGTGGCAGGGGGACCTCATTTCGGCCACCGACGCCTACGTCCGGGTGTTTTTGGGGGGCCGGCGGGCGGAGACGGCGCCGGTGTGGAACAACAACCACCCGAAATGGGGGGCGCGCTTGGAGCTGGGGGTCCTCGACCTCGTCCCCGGCGCCCAACTCAAAGTGGAGGTGTGGGACCGGGACAACGGGTGGGACGACGACCGTCTGGGGACCTGCACCCAACCCGTGGAGGCCGGGGGGACCCGCGAGGTCGTTTGCTTCGCCGGGAAGGGCCGCCTCAAATTCAGCTACCTAGCGGCGTGCGGGCCGGCTTTGGGGGGGCCCCTCTGCCTGGATTACGTCCCGCAGCCCCCCCGGACCAACGGGGGGCTCTACCACTTCTCCCACTGGCCGCCGAGGCCCGGCGATGGCCCCGTGACTTGGCCCACCCAAGAGGAGCAGGAGGAAGAGGAGGAGGAGGAGGAGGATGAAGGCGGGAGCCTCCACGGGGATTTTGGGGAGGCCCTGGGGGGGTCCTGGGACGAGGACGATTCGTGGGAGGACCTCGGTGATGTGGAGGACGCCGGTGGTTCGAGGGGGGCTTCCGTGGAGGTCGAGTCCTCGCCTGGCCTCCAAGATTCGTCTTTTGGCCTCAAAAAGGCTTCTCCAGACCTCCAAAATCCCAATTTTGGCCTCAAAAAGGCTTCTCCAGACCTCCAAAATCCCAATTTTGGCCTCCAGGAGGATCTCGCGGACCCCCAGGATCCATCATCGGGCCTCGAGGAGGCTTCTCCAGACCAAGATCCCTCTTTTGGCCTCAAAAAAGTTTCTCCAGACCTCCAAAATCCCAATTTTGGCCTCAAGGCTTCTCCAGACCTCCAAGATCCCAATTTTGGCCTCAAAAAGACTTCTAAGACTTCTCCAGACTTCCAAAATCCCAATTTTGGCCTCCAGGAGGACCTCGTGGACCTCCAGGATCCATCATCGGGCCTTGGCGAGGATCTCCTGGGCCTCCAAAATCCCAATTTTGGCCTCAAAAAGGCTTCTCCAGGCCTCCAAAATCCCAAATTTGGCCTCCGGGAGGACCTCCAGGAGCCATCTTCTGGCTCCGGAGAGGGTCCTCCAGCCCCCCAACTTGGTCCTCCAGCCCCCCAACTTGGTCCTCCAGCCCCCCAACTTGGTCCTCCAGCCCCCTAAGCTCGCCCCCCCCCCCCCCCCGGAGGCCGGACCTCCTCCAGGTCCTCCCTGGCCTCCAGTCTCCAGCCTCCAACCCGGGGCAGGATTAAACGCTTTGTGCTGCAGCCCCGCCTCGGACTGGTCTTTTGGGGGGGACTGGGAGGGACTGGGAGGGACTGGGAGGGCACTGGAAGGCACTGGGAGGGACTGGGGTAGACTGGAGGGGGATTGGGAGGGACTGGGAGGCACTGGGGGGCACTGGGAGGGGACTGGGAGGAGACTGGGAGGCACTGGGGGGCACTGGGAGGGACTGGGAGGCACTGGGAGGGCACTGGGAGGGACTGGGGTAGAATGGAGGGGGATTGGGAGGGACTGGGAGGGGTCTGGGAGGGACTGGGAGGTCACTGGGAGGGACTGGGGTAGACTGGAGGGGGATTGGGAGAGACTGGGAGGGGTCTGGGAGGGACTGGGAGGGGACTGGGAGGTCACTGAGGGGCACTGGGAGGGGCTGGAAAGTAACTGGAAGGGACTGGAGGGCACTGGGAGGTACTGGGAGGGGACTGGGATGCACTGGGAGGGACTGGGAAAGGACTGGGAGGTAACTGGGAGGAACTGGGGGGCACCGGGAGGCACTGAGAGAGACTGGGAGGGGACTGGGAGGGGACTGGGAGGTACTGGGGAGCACTGGGAGGTCACTGAGGGGCACTGGGAGGAGACTGGGAGGCACTGGGAGGTACTGGGGGGCACTGGGAGGAGACTGGGAGGCACTGGGAGGTACTGGGGGGCACTGGGAAGGACTGGAAGGTACTGGGAGGGGACTGAGAGGTAACTGGGAGGTACTGGGAGGTACTGGGAAGGACTGGAAGATACTGGGAGGGGACTGAGAGGTAACTGGGAGGGAACTGAGAGGTACTGGGAGGGCACTGGGAGGTACTGGGAGGTACTGGGAGCCTTCTTCACCCCCACAGACCCCACAACCCCCCCCCAGGAGCCCCATAGCCCCCCACAACCCCCCCCCGGATCCCATTTAGGGACCCCAAACCCCCCCCCCGGCACCCCATAAACCCGCCCCAAAACCACCCCAAAACCTTTATAGGGCCGGGGGGGGGGCCCCCAATTTCCTGGGGGGGGGCGGATCCTGGCCCCATAATGCGGAAGAGCTCGGCCGGGGCGCCCCATAGCGCCCCATAGCGCCCCATAGCGCCCCATAGAGCCAGGTACGCGCCCCCCCCTCACCCCATAACCCTCCGGCCCCATAGAAGGTGTCCCCCCCCCCCCCCAAAAAAAAACCCAACAACCCCATAGGGTGCTGCGGCGTCACCCGTAAAGGTCAACGGCGGTCCTATAAGCCCCCCCCCGGCCCTATAGCCCCCCCCCAGCCCCATAGAGCCCTATAGGAACCCCATAGCCCCCCCCCAGCCCCATAGAGCCCTCCCGAACCCCATAGAGCCCCCCCCACCCTATAAGAACCCCATAGACCCCCCCCAAACCCCATAGACCCCCCCCAGCCCCATAGAAACCCCATAACCCCCCCCAACCCCATAACTCCCCCCCCTAAACCCCATAACACCCCCCAAACCCCATAGCCCCCCCCAACCCCATAACCCCCTCCCCAACCCCATAGACCCCCCCAACCCCATAACCCCCCCAACCCCATAGAAACCCCATAGCCCCCCCTCCAGCCCCATAGACCCCCCCCAAACCCCATAGACCCCCCCCAGCCCCATAGAAACCCCATAACCCCCCCTCCAGCCCCATAGCCCCCCCCAGACCCCATAACCCCCCCCCAACCCCATAGACCCCCCCCAAACCCCATAACCCCCCCCAAACCCCATAGACCCCCCCCCCAAACCCTATAGACCCCCCCCCAAACCCCACAAACCCCCCCCCAAGCCCCCCCCCCAAAAAAATGCCCCCCCCTTGGGCCCTGACCCTGACCCTATTCTGGGTCCCGGGCCTTATGGGGCGCCCCACAACCCCGCCCCCCCCCCCGCCCCCCCCGCCCCCCCCCATCCCCCAGTGCCCCCCCCAAATTTGCGGCCGCTGCCTGGGGGCCATGGTGGGGCTGGGGGCGCTGGGGGGGGCCCTGCTGCTGGTGGGGGGGGTCCTGTGCCAGCAGCTCCTCCTGCGGGGGGGGGGGGGGCGCCCCAAAAGGCGCCCCCCCCCGCCAAGAACTTTGGGGACCCCCCCCCCCACCTTGGGGGGACGACGACCCCCCCCCTCTGCCGCCCCCCCCCAAAATTTGGGACCCCCCCGGCCCCCCCCCCCCCCAGCCCCGCGTCACTTTGAGGGAGATCGGGGAGTTTTTTCAGCGGGGGGGGGGGGAAGGGGTAAAAAAATATTAAAAAAAATTTAAAAAAAAATTAAAAAAGGGGGAGGGGACCCCAAAAATAAGTTGGGGGGGGCCCCAAAATTTTTCGGGGGGGGGGTGAGGGTCTGGGGGGGTCATTTTGGGGGTGTGGGGGGGTGAAAGGGGCGATGGGGAGAGGTTTGGGGGGGTAAAATGCCCGTAAGGGGGGTTGGGGGGTCTTGAAACTGTCATTTTGGGGATTTGGGGGGGTTTTGAAACCGTCATTTGGGGGTTTTGGGGGGGGTCTTGAAACCGCCAATCAGGAGCAAGGGGGTGCCCCAAAAATTTAGTTAGGGTTGGGCCCCAAAAATGGTATTTAGAAATTTTGGGGTGCCTTGAAACCGTCATTTGGGGGTTTTGGGGGGGGTCTTGAAACCACCAATCGGGTGTTTTGGGGTGCCCCAAAAATTTAGTTAGGGTTGGGCCCCCAAAAAGGTATTAAGATTTTTTTGGGGGTGCCCTGAAACTGCCAATTAGGAACTTTGGGGTGCCTTGAAACCGTCATTTGGGGATTTTGGGGGGTCTTGAAACAGCCAATCAGGAGCACGGGGGTGTCCCAAAAAATGTTAGTTAGGACTGGGTCCCAAAAATGGTATTTAGGAATTTTGGGGTGCCCTGAAACTGTCAATTAGGAACTCTGGGGTGCCTTGAAACCGTCATTAGGGGGTTTTGGGGCATCTTGAAACCACCAATCAGGTGTTTTGGGGTGCCCCAAAAATGTCTGTTAGGACTGGGCCCCAAAAATGGTATTTTGGACTTTTGGGGTGCCCTGAAACTGTCATCAGGGATTTTGGGATGCCTTGAAACTGCCAATCAGGACCTTTGGAGTGTCCTGAAACCTCCAATCAGGTGTTTTGGGGGATCCTGAAACTGCCAATCAGGAATTTTGGGGTGCCCCGAAACCACCAACATGTTGATGGACCTATGGGGCACCCCGAAACCGCCAATTTCTCTATGGACCTATGGGGTGCCTTGAAACCGCCAACTTCTATGTGGACCTATGGGGCATCCCAAAACTGCCGGTGTCCCCATGGACCTATGGGGAGCCTCGAAACCGCCAATACATCCAAAGATCTATGGGGTACCCTAAAACCACCACACATGGATGGATCTATGGGGGTGCCTCGAAACGGCCAATTTCTCCACGGACTTATGGGGCACCCTGAAACCGCCAGTGTCTCCTGGACCTTTGGGGGTGCCTTGAAACCGCCAATTTCTCTATGGACCTATGGGATACCCCAAAACCACCACACATTGATGGACCTATGGGGGTGCCTTGAAACCGCCAATTTCTCCACGGACTTATGGGGCACCCTGAAACCGCCAGTGTCTCCTGGACCTATGGGGTTCCTCGAAACCACCAATTTCTCTATGGACCTATGGGGTGCCCTGAAACCCCCAACTTCTCCATGGACCTATGGGGAGCCTCGAAACCACCAACACATCCAAAGATCTATGGGGTACCCCGAAAGCACCACCATGTCCAAGGACCTATGGGGTGCCTTGAAACCACCGGTGTCTCCTGGACCTATTGGGAGCCTCGAAACTGTCAACTTTTCCCAGGACCTATGGGGCACCTCGAAACCACCAACTTCTCCATGGACCTATGGGGCACCTCGAAACCGACAGTGTCTCCTGGATCTATGGGGAGCCCCGAAACTGCCAACTTCTCCCTGGACCTATGGGGAGCCTGGAAACCGCCAACTTTTCCCAGGACTTATGGGGCGCCCCGAAACTGTCAACTTCTCCCTGGACCTATGGGGTGCCTCGAAACCGCCAGTGTCTCCTGGATCTATGGGGAGCCCCGAAACTGCCAACTTCTCCCTGGACCTATGGGGAGCCTGGAAACCGCCAACTTTTCCCAGGACTTACGGGACACCTCGAAACTGCCAGTGTCTCCTGGATCTATGGGGAGCCCCGAAACTGCCAACTTCTCCCTGGACCTATGGGGAGCCTGGAAACCGCCAACTTTTCCCAGGACTTAAGGGGCGCCCCGAAACCGCCAACTTCTCCCTGGACCTATGGGGAGCCTCGAAACCGCCAACTTCTCCCAGGACTTACGGGGCGCCCCGAAACCGCCAACTTCTCCTCGGATTTATGGGGCTCCTCGAAACCGCCGTTGCCTCCCTGCCTTATGGGGCACCCCGAAACCGCCGCCAGCCCCCCGCCCAGTCCCGGGGGGGGGTGGGGGGGGCCCCCAAGCTGTGGGGCCCCGCCCTGGGTGGCGCTTCCTGCCGGCGCTCCCCGCTTCCTGCCCTCACCGCCCTCGCCCTGTCCCCCACCAACGGCTGCGGCCCCCAAGGTACCGGGTGGGGAGTCCTCGGGGGGGCACCCAAGGGTGCTGGGGGGGCACCCAAGGGTGCTCCGGGGGGTCTTGGAGGTGGGGGCGGGGGCGTTACGGGGCGCTCCGGGGCGTGGGGGGGGAAGTTGGGGTGATAAGGGGGAGGGGGAAGATGCTGTGGGGACGTGGGGTGGGGACCCAAGGGTGCTGGGGGGCACCCAAGGGTGCTGGGGGGGCTTAGAGGGTCCTAAGGGGGTTACGGGGAGGGAAGGGTGCTGCGGAGCACCCAAGGGTGCTGGGGGGGACCCGAGGGTGCAATGGGGGACCCGCGGCTTCCAAGCGTGCCGCGGGGAATCCCAAGGGTGCGCCGCGGGCACCCAAGGGTGCTGGGGGGGAACCGAAAGGTCCCGAGGGTGCTATGGGGGACTGAAGGGTCCCAAGGGTGCCCCAGGGGGACCCAAGGGTGCTGTGGGAACTTGGGGGGGGAGGGGGACTAGGGTTTGATTGGGATTGTGGGGTGACAAGGGGGGTTGTTGGGCACCCAAGGGTGCTATAGGGACTAAAGGGGGGTCCAAAGGCTGCCAGGGGGCACCCAAGGGTGTTATGGGGACCCAAGGGTGCTATGGGGTGGGAGTTCGGGGTGCTGAGGGGGTTGTGGGTGTCCAAAGGGTGCTAGGGAGACTTGGGGGGGGGGGGGTGGAGCACCCAAGGGTGCTATGGGGAGTCCCAATGAGGATTTTTGGGGAGGGGAGAGGCTGAGAGCATTGGAGGGGGGGGTCCCAAGGGTGCTAAGGAGGGTCCCAAAGGTGCTGGGGGGGTCCCAAGGGTGCTTGGGAGATCCCAAGGGTTCTGGGGGGGGTCCCAAGGGTGCTTGGAGGGGGGTCCCAAGGGTGCTGGGAGGGTCCTAAGGGTGCTAGAAGGGGGGTTCCAAGGGTGCTTGGAGGGTCCCAAAGGTGCTGGGGGGGTCCCAAAGGTGCTGGAGGGGTCCCAAGGGTGCTGGGGGGATCCCAAGGGTGCTGAGGAGGGTCCCAAGGGTGCTGGGAGGGTCCCAAGGGTGCTGGGGAGCTCCCAATGGTGCTGGGGGGTCCCAAGGGTGCTGGGAGGGTCCCAAGGGTGCTGAGGGGGTCCCAAGGGTGCTAGAAGGGGGGTCCCAAGGGTGCTGGGGGTGTCCTAAGGGTGCTGAGGGGGTCCCAAGGGTGCTGGGAAGGTCCCGAGGGTGCTGGGGGGATCCCAAGGGTGCTGGGGGGGTCCCAAAGGTGCTGGAGGGGTCCCAAGGGTGCTGGGGAGCTCCCAATGGTGCTGGGGGGTCCCAAGGGTGCTGGGAGGGTCCCAAGGGTGCTGAGGGGGTCCCAAGGGTGCTGGGGGGATCCCAAGGGTGCTGGGGGGGTCCCAAAGGTGCTGGAGGGGTCCCAAGGGTGCTGGGGGGATCCCAAGGGTGCTGAGGAGGGTCCCAAGGGTGCTGGGAGGGTCCCAAGGGTGCTGAGGGGGTCCCAAGGGTGCTGGAGGGGTCCCAAGGGTGCTGGGGGGTCCCAAGGGTGCTGGGAGGGTCCCAAGGGTGCTAGAAGGGGGGTCCCAAGGGTGCTGGGGGGATCCCAAGGGTGCTGGGGGGTCCCAAGGGTGCTGGGAGGGTCCCAAGGGTGCTAGAAGGGGGGTCCCAAGGGTGTTGGGGGGGTCCCAAGGGTGCTGGAGGGGTCCCAAGGGTGCTGAGAGGATCCTAAGGGTGCTGAGGGGGTCCCAAGGGTGCTGGGGTGGTCCTAAAGGTGCTGGGGGGTCCCAAGGGTGCTTGGAGGGGGGTCCTATGGGTGCTGGGGGGGTCCTAAGGGTGCCAGAGGGGTCCCAAGGGTGCTGGGGGGTCCTAAGGGTGCTGGGGGGGTCCCAAAGGTGCTGAGGGGGTCCCATGGGTGCTGTCCCCCCCCCCACAGGGACCCCAGGACATGGGGGGCCACCCCCTGGCTCGCTTGGCTACCGCCCTCTGCGCCCTCCTGGCCACCTGCGTCACCGCCCAGGACCCCCCCGTGGCCACCGTCGCCACCTTCACCCCCTCCCCCACCCTGGTGGCCACCGAGGGCCAGGAGCTGGCCACCACCGAGACCCCACCGGAGACCACTCCCGGGACCCTCCAGTGGCCCAAAAGCCCCCTCGGGGACCCGGTGGCCACCACCCCGGACCACCAGGACCCCCTGGTTGGCTACCAAGCCACCTCGAAGAGCGGCGGTGGCCACCACCGGGGGCTGGTGGCCACCGGTGGCCACCACCACGCCGTGACGGAGGCCACCCTTTGGGTGGCCACGGTGGCCACCACCGGTGGCCACCAGCCGCCGATGGAGCCCACCTTTGATTACCAATCTTTCGGGGGGTTCACTAGCCACCAGCCACACTTGGAGGCCACCAGTGGCCACCAGAAGAAGGCGGTGGCCACCAATGAAGGCCAGGTGACCTCCTGGGTCCCCATGGGCCACCAGCCAACGTTGGAGGCCACCACTGGCCACGACCTGATAGAGGTGGACACCACTGAAGACCAAATGATCTCCTTGGTCCCCACTAGCCCACAGCCAACGTTAGTGGCCACCGGTGGCCACCAACCACCTTGGAAGACCACCGGTGGCCACCAACCAACGTTGAAGACCACCGTTGGCTACCAATCACCTTGGAAGACCACCATTGGCTACCAATCGCCTTCCAAGACCACCGTTGGCCACCAACCAACGTTGAAGACCACCATTGGCCACCAGTTGCCTTGGAAGACCACCATTGGCTACCAATCGCCTTCGAAGACCACCATTGGCTACCAATCGCCTTCGAAGACCACCATTGGCTACCAATCGCCTTCGAAGCCCACCGTTGGCCACCACTCAACCCCGTTGACCACCGTTGGCCACCACCCAACCCCGTTGACCACCCTTGGCCACCACCCAACCCCGTTGGCCACCACCGAGCTCCTCATGGCCAACCCGGGGGCGACGCCGGCCCCCCAGAGCGGCTCGTGGCGCTGGCTACTGTTGGCCTTGGTGGTAGCCATATTGGTGGCCATGATGTTGGCGGCCTGGTGGCAAGTCCGGCGCCGGCGCCACTCGGGCTCCACCTCCTTCGGGCCCTGGGCCGGCCCGGCCTTGGTGGCCGAGGACGATGGCGGCGGCGGTGGCGCGGCCGCGGTGACGCAGCCCTTGGTAGCCACGGTGGCCACCATGCAGCAGGAGCCCACCCTCAGCACCTTCCGGGCCACCTCCGGCTCCGTGGCCATGGAGGAGCTGACGCCCACCAAAGGGGAAGAAGCTCCGGCCAATGGGGAGCCCGGGGCTCAGGCCACGCCCACCACTTAGCCCCGCCCATCCCTCCAAAAAAGCTCCGCCCCCTTTAGCCCCGCCCAAGGGACCCCGGTGGTCCCCGGCCCCAATTTTGTGTCATTTGTCCCCAGTTTTGTGTCCCCTGTCCCCAATTTCCTGTCCCCTGTCCCCAATTTCCTGTCCTTTGTCCCCAATTTCCTGGCCCCAATTTTGGGTCTTCTGCCCCCAATTTTGTGTCATTTGTCCCCAATTTCATGTCATTTGTCCCCAGTTTCAAGCCCTCTGTCCCCAATTTCCTGTCCCTCGTCCCCAATTTCAAGTCCTTTGTCCCCAATTTTCTGGCCCCAATTTTGGGTCTCCTGGCCCCAAATTTCATGTCCTCTGTCCCCAGTTTCCTGTCCCCTGTCCCCAATTTTGTGTCATTTGTCCCCAATTTCATGCCCCCTGCTCCCAATTTTGTGTCCCCTGTCCCCAATTTCCTGTTCCCTGCCCCCAATTTCCTGTCCCCAATTTTGGGTCCCCCGTCCCCAATTTCGTGTCCCCTTTCCCCAATTTTGGGTCCCCCATTTCCTGTCCCCTGTCCCCAGTTTTGTGTCCCCCGTCCCCAATTCCCTCTCCCTGTCCCCAACTTTGTGACAAAATTTATATTTTTCTCCTTTTTTTGTACTTTTTTTTTTAATTTTTCAGAAGCTATTTAATAAAAACATCCAGACCGAGCTGCGGTGTCCCTGTTTTCCCCCCAAAAAATAAATGTCCCCCCCCCCATATAGCCCCGTGTCCCCCCAAAATATGTCACCCCCCCCCCCCCATATAGAAGAGGCCCAGTTAATGCCCCTTTCTCTCCCAGTTCTCCCAGTTTGAGCCCAGTTTGGGGTGGGACGTGGCATGGGGCGACACCTCCGGCACCCTTGGGTGACTCACGGGGCCCCGGGGCCCCTCCTAATTAACCCGGCCCCTCCTAATTAACCCAACCCCTCCTAATTAACCCGGGCGCCACCTGGCTGTGACATCACTGCTCCAGCACTCGATGACGTCATTTCCTCGTTTATTTATTGCCTTCAGAAGGTGAGAAACCAGCCCCGAAATGGGCCCAAACTGGGTTGTTTTCTCCCCAAAAGGATGGGGGAAAGAAATCCAAGATGGCCGCCCCCATAGCAGTGCCCTCAGTCCAAGATGGCCGCCCCCACAGCAGCGCCCTCGGTCCAAGATGGCTGCCCGCTCTGAGGGGTGCTGCTCAGTCCAAGATGGCCGCCTGCCCGCCAGGATGACGTCACGGCGGTCCCCCGACGCCAACGGATCCAAGATGGCCGCCGCCACCCAAGATGGCCGACAGCTCAACCGCCTGGTGGCCACCGCCGCCATGTCCCCAGCTTAGCCAAGATGGCCGCCAATCCAAGATGGCCGCCACCCCAAGAAGGCTGCCACACCCAAGATGGCCGCCACACCCAAGATGGCCACCACCCCCCAAGATGGCCGCCACCCCAAGATGGCCGCCACCCCAAGATGGCCACCCCTAGCTCCACCCCCAAGGTGGCCACGCCCCCTAAGACGGCCACACCTCCTGGCCACGCCCATCCCAAGATGGCTGCCCTAGGCCCCGCCCCCAAGATGGCCGTTCTCCGCTCCACCCCCTAAGGCAGCAGACCTAAGCTCCACCCCCAATATGGCTGCCCTTCCAGGCCCCGCCCACAAGATGGCCGCCCTAGGCTCCGCCCCCAAGATCTCAACCCTCCAGGCCCCGCCCCCAAGATGGCCACCCCTTTAGGCCCCGCCCCCAAGATACCAACTGTTCTAGGCCCCGCCCCCAACATGGCCACTTAGGCCACGCCCACTCCAAGATGGCCGACTACG
The DNA here is from genome assembly GCF_965140915.1 of Aythya marila. NCBI lineage: Eukaryota > Metazoa > Chordata > Aves > Anseriformes > Anatidae > Aythya > Aythya marila. The sequence continues at coordinate 1,358,850 of NC_139072.1, read as the reverse complement.
CCTCGCCCCCAAGATGGCCACCTCCACAAAATGGCTGCCTTAAGCCCCGCCCACCCTCCATGCCCCGCCCCAAGCTGGCCAATCAGGCCCCGCCCCCAAGCTCTCCACCCCACCAGGCCCCGCCCTTAGCCCCGCCCCCTCAGCACCCCATTGGCCGCCACCCCGGCGGCGGCCATGACGGCGATGAGGGAGGCAGCAGCCGATAGGGCGAGGCCCATGAGGGCGGCCATCTTGTCGGCGGGGGCGGGGAGGACACAGGAAAGGGGCGGGCAGGGGGCGGGGCCCGGTGGGCGGCAGCCAATGGGAGCAGCCGTGAGGACAGGGAGCTGGCAGCTAAGCACCGCCCACAGGAAGCCGCCCTCGGCCACCGCCAAGATGGCCGCCGCCACCGCCCGCAGGCAGGCCCGGCACCGCCCGGCGGCCATCTTGGGCGTGGCGGTCACGTGATGGGTGGGGGCGGCCCGATTGGCTGCGGCGTAAGGGGACCAGGCGGCCATGTTGGGGGCCTCGGTCACGTGACCCTCGTCGGCCATCTTGGATTCGGCGCCGGGGAGGCTCCAATTGGTCAGCTTGAGGTCTTCGGTCACGTGATCCTCGTCGGCCATCTTGGATTTGATATGTGGATGTCTCCAATTGGTCAGCTTGAGGTCTTCGGTCACGTGACCCTCGTCGGCCATCTTGGATTTGGCACTCGGGTGGCACCAGTCATCCCTATTGGCCTCCTCGGTCACGTGATCCCCGTCGGCCATCTTGGATTTGGCACTTGGAAGGCTCCAATTGGTCATCATGAAGTCTTTGGTCATGTGACCCTCGTCGGCCATCTTGGATTTGATACTTGGAAGGCTCCAATTGGTCATCTTGAGGTCTTCGGTCACGTGACTCTCGTCGGCCATCTTGAATTTGGCACTTGGGTGTCTCCAATTGGTCACGATGAGGTCTTTGGTCACGTGATCCTCGTCAGCCATCTTGGATTTGCCAACCGGGCGTTGCCGGGCGGCCATCTTGCCTTCCCTCCCATGGCCCCATGGGGCGTCGGCCATCTTGGCTTCCTTCCCTGGGCGGGGCCTCGAGGTTTCCGGGAACCCTTCCGCCCACATCAGGGCCGCGCCCTCCTCGCCCTTCTCCCGCCCGGCGGCCATCTTACTTCCGGGACCACGCCCACCACGCCCGCTCCTTTCCTCCCTGGCCCCCCGTTGGGCGGCCATATTGATCCACTCCCCCCTGCGATCGGCGGCCATATTGGCCCACTCCCCGCCGTTTCCGGTGGCCATATTGCAGAGCCCGAACCCCCCATGCTCGGCGGCCATATTGGCCCACTCCCCTCTGTGCTCGGCGGCCATATTGGCCCCTTCCCCTCCATTTCCGGCGGCCATATTGCAGAACCTGACCCCCTCATGTCCGGCGGCCATATTGGCCCACTCCCCTCCATTTCCGGCGGCCATATTGCAGAACCCGAACCCCTCACATCCGGCGGCCATATTGTACCGCTCACCCCCATGCTCGGCGGCCATATTGGCCCCCTCCCCTCCATTTCTGGCGGCCACATCGCAGATCCCGCCCCTCCCTCTTCCTTCGCCCACCTCGAACATCCTCCCCCTCTCGGCGGCCATCTTGCCGCCCTCCCCCCGCCCTTCCCTCCGCGGCTCGGGGGGCTGCAGGATGCGGAGGAGGGTGATGGGGAGGAGGGCGAGGAGGAAGGAGAAGCTCCAGAGGGCACCCATGGGTGCGGCGAAGTGCTGGTTGTAACAGAGGGTGGCGCAGAGGCGCCGCAGCCCCCGGGGGGGCGCGGGGGAGGTGAGGGGGGGGTCCCAGGCGCAAACCAGGTCGTGGGGGGGGCCCCGCCAGACGGAGCGGGCGAAGACGATGGCGAGGAGGCGGAGGGCCAGGAGGAAATACCAGCGGCCGGCCCCCGGGGGGGCCAGAGCCCCCCAGGCCACGTGGAGGAGGGGGTGCAGCAGCTCCACCGCCCCCTCCAGGAGCGACGCCATCTGGAAAAATTGGGGGGGGGGGGGTTATGGGGTTAGGGGGGGGTTGTGGGGTCAGGGGGGGGGAGTTAGGGGGTCGGGGGGGGGTTATGGGGTCGGGGGGGAAGTCAGAGGGGGGGTTATGGGGTTAGAGGGGGGGGTTATGGGGTCAGAGGGGTGGTTATGGGGTCGGGGGGGGGTTATGGGGTTAGGGGGGGGTTGTGGGTTCAGGAGGGGGGGGGTATGGGGTCAGAGATGGTGTCGGGGGGGGTTATGGGGTTAGAGGGGGGTTGTGGGGTTAGGGGGGGGTTATGGGGTCAGAGATGGGGTCGGGGGGGGGTTATGGGGTTAGAGGGGGGGTTATGGGGTCGGGGGGGGAGTTAGGGGGTGGGGGGGGGAGTTAGGGGGTTGGGAGGGAGGTTATGGGGTCAGAGGGGGGGTTATGGGGTTAGAGAGGGGGGTGATGGGGTGGGGGGGGTCAGAGGGGGATGTTGGGGGGTGATGGGGTCAGAGGGGGGGTTATGGGGTCAGAGGGGGGGGTTATGGGGTCGGGGGGGGTGATGGGGGCAGAGGGGGGAGTTATGGGGTTAGAGGGGGGGTTATGGGGTTAGAGGGGGGTTATGGGGTCGGGGGGGGTGTTGGGGGGCTGAGGGGAAGATGGGGGGGATGGGGGGAGGGGGCTGCCCATTGGGATGGGGAGGGGGGGGCATAGATCGCACTGAGACCCCCCAGGGACCCCCTTTGTGCCCCATAGATCCCCCTGCCCCCAGGGACCCCTCCAAAAACCCCTCTGTGACCCCCAGGGACCCCCCCTCAGCCCCATAGATCCCCCAGCCCCACAGCTCTGCCCCATAGCCCCCCCCACAGCCCCCCCCCTGCCCCATAGCCCCCCCCCCCCCTACCTCCCGTCTCTTCTTCCTCCTCCTCCTCCTCCTCGGGGCCGGGACTGGGCAGCTCGGGGATCCCCCAAGCCCCGCCCCCAAAGGGGGAGGAGCCACGAGGCCACGCCCCCAGCCCCTCCCACCCACCCAAGAAGGAGGCGGGGAGAGGCGTCGGGTGCCTTTAATTGGTAATTAGGGGGGGAATTATGTTAATGAGGGGGTAGGGCCACGGGGTGGTGATGAGAGGGGCGGGGTAAAACCTGGAGGCGGAGCCTGGGAGCAGGGGGAGGAGCCAAAGCCCGGCCCGGATCAGGACTTGGAGCTGGGGGAGAGAAGGGAAACACGGCCTGGATCCCAGCCTGGAGCCTGCATGGATCCGGATCCGGCCTGGATCCGGAGCAGGATCCGGATTGGAGGCCAAAATCTGGAATGGATCTGGATCAGGATCCGGATTGGAGCCAGATCCCGGGCCAGGATCCGGATTGGGGCCCAAAACCTGGCCTGGATTGGAGCCAGGATCCGGATTGGAGTCCAAAACCCGGCTTGGAGCTGGCTCAGGATCCGGATTGGAGCCAGAACCCGGGCCAGGATCCGGATTGGGACCCAAAATCTGGCCTGGATCGCGGCCAGGATTGGGATTGGGCCCAAAACCTGGCCTGGATTACAGCCAGGACGCGGATTGAGGCCAAAATCTGGCCTGGATTACTGCCAGGATTGGGATTGGAGCCAGAACCTGGCCTGGATTACTGCCAGGATCTGGACTGGGGCCCAAAACCTGGCCTGGATTGCAGCCAGGATCTGGATTGGGGCCAAAAATCTGGTCTGGATCACCCTGAGGATCTGGGTAAGTGCCAAAACCTGGCCTGGATTACCCTTGGGATTAGGATCAGTGCTAAAACCTGGCCTGGATCCCCCTCAGGATCAGGGTCTGAACCAAAATCCAGCCTGGATAAACCCCCAGGATCGGGGTCCAAGCCAAAACCCGGCCTGGATCCCCCTCAGGATCAGGGTCCGAGCCAAAACCCGGCCTGGATCCCCCTCAGGATCAGGGTCCGAGCCAAAACCTGGCCTGGATCCCCCTCCGGATCACAGTCAGATCCAAAACCCGGCCTGGATCCCCCCGTAACCACCCAAACCCCCCCCCAAACCTCTCCCCCGACCCCATCCCCGCCCCGATCTCCCTCGGGGCCCCCTCCCCGACCCCATAGAGACCCCCCCCCCATATCACAACCCCCTTCTAGGGGGGGTCCACTCACCCCAAATCCAGCTGCCGGATCCAGCTGACGGTGCGTCCCCGGGCCTCCTCCCAGCTGTAGAGGGGCCGGTAGCCGAAACGGCGCTGAGCCTTGTCGGTAGCCACGGTGAAGGGGGTGCTAGCCACGGCCAGGGTGTAGGGATTGAGGAGGGGGGCGTAGGGGCAGAGGGGCTTCAACAAGGCCCTGAGGAAGGCGTTGAGGTGGGCCAGGACGAGGAGGAGCCCCCGGGGGGCGCGGGGACCCCCGAAACGGAGCCCGGCGGGGCCGAGGAGGAGCATGTTGAAGTCTTCGTAGGCGGCGTAGGGCGAGGAGTCGTAGCAGTAAAAAACTTCGCCCCCCACGCTCGAAGGGTGCCGGAGGGCGGCGCGGGCGGCCAGGAGGTGCATCCAGGCCACGTTGCCTGCGGGGGGAGAGAGAATAAGGGGGTTACGGGGGGTTTTGGGGGAAATAAGGGGGGGTTTGGGGGAAATAAGGGGGGTTTGGGGGGAAATAAGGGGGGTTTGGGGGGAAATAAGGGGGGTTTGGGGGGAAATAAGAGGGTTTTGGGGGAAATAAGAGGGTTTTGGGGGAAATAAGAGGGTTTTGGGGGAAAATAAGGGGGTTTTGGGGGAAAAAAGGGGGTTTGTGGGGAAATAAGAGGGTTTTGGGGGAAATAAGGGGGGTTTGGGGGGAAAAAAGGGGGTTTTGGGGGAAAATAAGGGGGGGTTTTGGGGGAAATAAGGGGGTTTGGGGGGAAATAAGGGGGGTTTTGGTAGAAATAAGGGGGTTTGGGGGGAAATAAGAGGGTTTGGGGGAAAATAAGGGGGTTTTGGGGGAAAAAAGGGGGTTTGGGGGGAAATAAGAGGGTTTTGGGGGAAATAAGGGGGGGTTTTGGGGGAAAAAAGGGGGTTTTGGGGGAAAATAAGGGGGGTTTTGGGGGAAATAAGGGGGTTTGGGGGAAATAAGGGGGGTTTTGGGGGAAATAAGGGGGTTTTGGGGGAAATAAGGGGGGTTTTGGGGGAAATAAGGGGGTTTGGGGGGAAATAAGGGGGTTTGGGGGGAAATAAGGGGGGTTTGGGGGGAAATAAGGGGGGTTTGGGGGGAATAAGGGGGGTTTGGGGGAAATAAGGGGGTTATCGGGTCAGGAGATGGGGTTATGGGGGGGGTTTGGGGGAAAAAAGGGGGTTTTGGGGGAAATAAGGGGGTTTTGGGGGGAAATAAGGGGGTTTTGGGGTCAGGAGATGGGGTTATGGGGGGTTTTGGGGGAAAAAAGGGGGATTTGGGGTTATGGGGT
>NC_139072.1:1318806-1353276 GCF_965140915.1 Aythya marila | reverse complement strand
GGCGCTATGGGGGGCATGGGGAGCAATGGGTGCATTCTGGTGCAGTGGGTCCTATAGGGGGCTACGCGGTCCTATAGGGGGCTATAGGGGTCCTATGGGGGCTATAGGGGTCCTATAGAGGTTATAGGGGGATGGGGGGGGTATGGGGGCTAGGGGTAGCTATGGGGCTCTATAGGGGGCAATTGGTGCAATATGGTGCAGTAGGACGCTAGGGGTGCTATGGGGGCTATAGGGTCCTATAGGGGACTATAGGGGTCCTATAGGGGCTATAGGGGGCCGGGGGAGGGGTATAGGGGATATGGGGAGGGTTATGGGGGGTGATGGGTGCATTATGGTGCAGTGGGGTGCTATGGGGCTCTATAGGGTACTGTGGGGTCCTATAGGGTCTACGGGAGCCTATAGGGGTCCCATAGGGGCTATAGGGGGCTGGGGGGTTATGGAGTGCTATATGGGGGCTATGGGGCCCTATGGGGTTCTATAGGGTGGGACGAGGGATGTGGGTGCATTATGGTGCAGTGGGTGCTGTGGGGTCCTATGGGGTCCTATAGTGGGCTATAGGGGACTGGGGGGGGGGCTATAGGGGGCTATGGGGGTTATGGGGGGGCTATAGGGTCCTATAGGGGGCTATGGGGCTCTATGGGGGGAGTTAGGGGGGTTAGGAGTGTCTTATGGTGCAGTGGGGTGCTATGGGGTCCTATAGGGGGCTATGGGGGCTATGGGGGGGTATGGGGTTCTATAGGGGGCTATAGGGTCCTATATGGGGTTATGGGGCGCTATAGGGTGCTGGGGGGGGTGTTATGGGGTTCCATAGGGGGTCATGGGGGGTATGGGGGGGCAGTGGGTGCATTATGGTGCAGGGGGGTGCTATAGGGGGCTATGGGGTCCAGTGGGTGCTATAGGGTGCAGTGGGGTGCTATAGATTATAGTGGGGTGCTATAGGGTATAATGGGGTGCTATAGGGCACAATGGGGTGCAGTAGGGTGTTATAGGGTACAATAGGGTTCTATAGGGTACGGTGGGGTGCAGTAGGATGCTATAGGGTTCAGTGGGGTGCAATGGGGTTCTATAGGGCGCAAAGGAATGCTGTGGGGTTCTATAGGGTACAATGGGGTTCTATAGGGTGCAATGGGGTACAGCAACGTGCTGTAGGATATAATGGGGTTCTATAGGGTGCAATGGGGTTCTATAGGGCACAGTGGGGTTCTATAGGATGCAATGGGGTTCTATAGGGCACAGTGGGATTCTATAGGGTGCAGTGGGGTGCTATAGAGCTCTATAGGGTTCTATAGGGAGCAATGGGGTGCTATACAGTGGGGTTCTATAGTGCACAGTGGGGTTCTATAGGGCTCTATAGGGTTCTACAGGGTACATTGGGGTGCTATAGGGCACAGTGAGGTGCTATAGGGCTCTATAGGTTGCAGTGGGGTGCTATAGGACTCTATAGGGTGCTATAGGGTACAGTGGGGTTTTATAGGGATCTATAGGGTTCTATAGGGCTCTGTAGGGCACAGTGGGGTGCTATAGGACTCTATAGAGTGCTATAGGGTACAGTGGAGTTCTACAGTGTTCTATAGGGCTCTATAGGGTGCTATAGGGTACAATGGGGTTCTATAGGGTTCTATAGGGATCTATAGGGCTCTATAGGGTACAGTGGGGTTCTATAGGGTTCTATAGGTCTCTATAGGGTTCTATAGGGCGCAGTGGGGTGCTATAGGGCTCTGTAGGGTGCTATAGGGTACAGTGGGGTTCTATAGGGCTCTATAGGGTTCTATAGGGCTCTATAGGGCGCTATAGGGTGCTATAGGGCTCTATAGGGTGCCATAGGTGCTATAGGGTGCCGTAGGGCGCTGTGGGACACGTGCACTGCGTGTGCGACGCGTGTGCGGGGGCTCCCGCAGGGGGCGGGGCCTGTGGGGGGGGGGGGGGGCAGATCACCCCAGCCTCGGCCAATCAGCTGCAGGCAGCCTTCTGGTGGCACCGCCCCTTATGCAAATGTGGGTGACACCCCCCTCCCTTCCCAGCAGCCAATCAGGTTCTGGGAGAGCCGCTGTATGCAAATGAGCCTGGGGACTGTGGGAACCAATCAGGAAGCGGCACGGGCTGCAGGGGGAGGGGCCTTTATGCAAATGAGGCCGCCCACGAGCCAATCGCGTGAGGGCGGGCTGTGGTGCAGGGGCGGGCTGTATGCAAATGAGCCCCCGTCACAGGGTGGGAGGCGTTATGCAAATGAGCTGGGCAGGTCAATGGGAGGTGACGGGGCGGGGCTTCCGTATGCAAATAACCCGGGGGCAGGCAGCCAATCAGAAGCGGCGCCCGCGGGGGGAAGGATCAGGCCATGCAGATGACTCACGGCCCTCGGCCAATCAGAGCGCCCGGCGGTGCCGGCACCGCTCCGGGGGGCGGCCAATGGCATTTGCCACGTGGGGCCGTATGCAAATGAGATGGGGGGGGCGTTGGGGTGTCCCCAATGTCCCCAATGTCCCCTATATCCCCCCGACCCTATATCCCCTGCCCCTATACCCCCGACCCTATACACCCCCGACCCTATATCCCCTGCCCCTATATCCCCTGCCCCTATATCCCCTGCCCCTATATCCCCCAATGTCCCCTATACCCCCCTGACCCTATAAACCTCCTGACCCTATATCCCCCAATGTCCCCTATGTCCCCCCAACCCTATATCCCCTGACCCTATACCCCCCAATGTCCCCTATATCCCCTTGCCCCTATATCCCCCCGACCCTATATCCCCGTGACCCTATATCCCCCAATGTCCCCTATATCCCCCTGACCCTATAAACCCCCAACCCCATATCCCCCCAACCCTATAACCCCCAACCCCATATCCCCCCAACCCTATACCCCCCTGCCCCTATACCCCCCCGCCCCTATATCCCCCTGCCCCTATAGGCGAAGGACAGTGACGATGAGGAGGAAGTCGTCCACGTCGACCGCGACCACTTCATGGACGAGTTCTTCGAGCAGGTCGGGTCCTATAGAGACCCTATAGGGACCCCAGGGGCTCCCCCTCACCCTATAGCACCCCTATAGGTCCCCCCAAACCCTATAGGTTCCCCCACACCATATAGGTTCCCCCACACCCTATAGATTCCGCCTCACCCTATAGGTTCCCCCCACACCCCATGCCCCTCTCCAAACCCTATAGCCTGACCCCACTTCTATAGGTACCCTATAGGGACTTCCAGATCCTATAGGCCCACCCCCCACACCCTATAGGGCCCCCCACAGAACTTATAGCCCCCTCCCAGATCTTAAATGCCCCCCCGATCCTATAGGTCCCCCCCCAGACCCTATACGGGGCCCAGAACCATGCCAGGTCCCTATACGGACCCTATAGAGCCCCTTTGTCTGCTACAGGGGCAGCCCACAGATTCTATAGGGCCCAGCCCTATATAGACAGCGTATGTGCCCTATATGTGCCCTATATGTCCCCATTCCTCTTCTCTTGTCTCTGTCACGTCCCTATATGTCCCTGCCACGTCCCCATATGTTCCCTTTTCCCCTATACATCCCCATCCATGTCCCCACATCCTCCTGCATCCCATATTTGTCCCCCTTTCCCCTATACGTGTCCCCATCGCCCCTATACATGTCCCTATACGTCCACATCCATGTCCCCACATTCTCCCATGTCCCCAAACTTGCCCCTATTTCCCCTATACGTGTCCCCATATGTCCCCATACGTGTCCCTATGTCCTCCCATATCACCATACTTATCCCTATTTCCCCTATATGTGTCTCCATTGCCCCTATACATGTCCTATATGTCCCCATCCGTGTCCTTATGACCTCCCATTTCCCTATACGTCCCCGTCCATGTCCCTATATGTCCCCATCTCCCCTATACGTGTCCCCATACGTCCCCATCTCCCCTATACGTGTCCTATATGTCCCCATCCATGTCTTTATGACCTCCCATATCCCTCATATGTCCCCATCTCCCCTATACATGTCCCCACATCTGTCTCCATCTCCTCCCTGCCCCTATATGTCCCTATACCCATATCCCCCCCGTGTCCCCTATATCCTCATTGTGTCCCCTATATCCCCATATCCCCTACAACCCCCCATGTCCCCTATATTCCCCCCATGTCCCCTATATCCCCATATCCCCTATATCCCCCCCGTGTCCCCTATATCCTCATTGTGTCCCCTATATCTCCATATCCCCTATATCCTCCCCGTGTCCCCTATATCCCCCCCATATCCCCTATATCCCCCCCATATCCCCTATATCCCCATATCCCCTATATCCCCCCCGTGTCCCCTATATCCCCGTGTCCCCTATATCCCCCCTGTGTCCCCTATATCCCCATATCCCCTATATCCTCCCCGTGTCCCCTATATCCCCCCCGTGTCCCCTATATCCCCATATCCCCTATATCCCCCCCGTGTCCCCTATATCCCCATATCCCCTATATCCCCCCCATATCCCCTATATTCCCCCCATGTCCCCTATATCCCCATATCCCCTATATCCCCCCCGTGTCCCCTATATCCCCGTGTCCCCTATATCCCCCCTGTGTCCCCTATATCCCCATATCCCCTATATCCCCATATCCCCTATATCCCCCCGTGTCCCCTATATCCCCGTGTCCCCTATATCCCCCCCGTGTCCCCTATATCCCCCCCCCATGCCCTATAGGTGGAGGAGATCCGGGGCTGCATCGAGAAGCTGTCGGAGGACGTGGAGCAGGTGAAGAAGCAGCACAGCGCCATCCTGGCCGCCCCCAACCCTGACGAGAGTGAGCGGGGTCATCGGGGTCATCGGGGTCATCGGGGTCAATGGGGTCATCGGGGTCATCGGGGTCAATGGGGTCATTGGGGTCAATGGGGTCATCGGGGTCATCGGGGTCAATGGGGTCAATGGGGTCATCGGGGTCAATGGGGTCATTGGGGTCAATGGGGTCATTGGGGTTGTTGGGGTCATGGAGGGTGTTGGGGACAATGGGGACATGGGGGACACTGAGGACACCTTGGGGTTGGGGTCACCTTGGGTTTTGGGGTCACCATGGGGTTGGGGTTGCCATAGGGTTGGGGTCACCTTGGGTTTTGGGGTCACCTTGGGGTTGGGGTCATCATGGGGTTGGGGTCACTTTGGGTTTTGGGGTCATCTTGGGGTTGGGGTCACTATAGGGTTGGGGTCACCATGGGTTGAGGTCACCATGGGTTTTGGGGTCATCATGGTTTGGGGTCACCATGGGTTGGGGTCACCTTGAGTTTTGGGGTCACCTTGGGGTTGGGGTCATCATGGGGTTGGGGTCACCTTGGGTTTTGGGGTCACCTTGGGGTTGGGGTCGCCATAGGGTTGGGGTCATCATAGTTTGGGGTCACCATGGGGTTGAGGTCACCTTGGGTTTTGGGGTCACCTTGAGTTTTGGGGTCACCTTGGGTTTTGGGGTCACCATGGGGTTGGGGTCACCATGATTGGGGTGACACGGGGGTGGTGACACCGTGGGGGGGGGGGGGGTGACACGTCCCTGCCCCCCCCCAGAGACGAAGCAGGAGCTGGAGGACCTCACGGCCGACATCAAGAAGACGGCCAACAAAGTGCGCTCCAAGTTGAAAGGTGACCTGGCGGCGGCCATCTTGGGGCGGCCATCTTGGGGCGGCCATCTTGGGGCGGCCATCTTGGGGCAATCGGCGCGGTGGCGGTGGTGGTCTTCTTGGGGTGGTCTCCGTGGTGGTGGTGGTCTTTTTGGGGACGTTCTTCATGATGGTGGTGGTCTTCATGGGGACGTTCTTGATGGTTTTGGTCTTCTTGAGGTGGCCATCTTGGGGCGGCCATCTTGGGGCGATCGGCGCGGTGGCGGTGGTGGTCTTCTTGGGGTGGTCTCCGTGGTGGTGGTGGTCTTTTTGGGGACGTTCTTCATGATGGTGGTGGTCTTCATGGGGACGTTCTTGATGGTTTTGGTCTTCTTGAGGTGGCCATCTTGAGGTGGCCATTTTGGGGTGGTGTCCATGATGGCGGTGGTCTTCTTGGGGATGTCCTTCATGATGGTGGTCTTCCTGGGGACGTTTTCCATGATGGTTTTGGTCTTCTTGAGGTGGCCATTTTGGGGTGATCTCCATGGTGGTGGTCTTCTTGGGGATGTTCTTCATGATGGTCTTGGTCTTCTTGAGGTGGCCATCTTGGAGTGGCCATTTTGGGGTGGTCTCCATGATGATAGTGGTCTTCTTGGGGATGATCGTCATGATGGTTTTGGTCTTCTTGAGGTGGACATTTTGGGGTGGCCATTTTGGGGTGATCTCCATGATGGTGGTGGTCTTCATGGGGACGTTCTTGATGGTCTCGGCCTTCTTGTGGTGGCCATCTTGGGGTGAGGGGTCCCAACTGTCCCCTCCTGCAGCCATCGAGCAGAGCATCGAGCAGGAGGAAGGCCTGAACCGCTCCTCGGCCGACCTACGCATCCGGAAAACGCAGGTACCCTTCCTCCCCACCACCCCTCTCCTTCCTCCTCCTCCTCCTCCTCCTCGGTGGAGGTCCCTCACCCCACGCCGTGTCCCCCCCTCGTGTCCCCAGCACTCGACGCTGTCCCGCAAGTTCGTGGAGGTGATGACGGAGTACAACGCCACCCAGTCCAAGTACCGCGACCGGTGCAAGGACAGGATCCAGAGGCAGCTGGAGATCAGTAGGTCACGGGAGAACCTTGGGGGGGGGGGACACGCGTTGGGGTTTTTGGGAGCAGGACCCCAATATCTCCTCCATCTCCCCGCAGCTGGCCGGACCACCACCAATGAGGAGCTGGAGGACATGCTGGAGAGCGGGAAGTTGGCCATCTTTACCGATGATGTACGTAGAGACACCTTGGGTCATCCAGAACCCGTTGGGTCATCTAGAACCCATTGGGTCATCCAGAATCCACTTGGTTATCCAGAACCCGTTGGGTCATCCAGAACCCGATGGCTCATCCAGAACCCACTGGGTCATCTAGAACCTATTTGGTCATCCAGAACCCATTGGGTCATCCAGAACCCGTTGGGTCATCCAGAACCCACTTGGTTATCCAGAACCCGTTGGGTCATCCAGAACTCAATGAGATGCCCCCCAAAAAAACCTAGTGGGTCACCCAGAACCCAACAAGATGGCTCCAAACCCCTCATGAAGTCACCCAGAACCCAGCAAGATAACCCAAAACCCATTGGATCACCTAGAACCCGATGAAACGCCCCAAATCTTTGTGTGGCCAAGGAACGAGGAGGTCACCCCTGACCTGTTGAGGTCCCTGGGGCCCGAGAAGCCCCCTCCTGTGCTCTCACCCCGCCTCTCTTCTCTCCCTCCAGATCAAAATGGACTCGCAGATGACCAAACAAGCCCTGAACGAGATTGAGACGCGACACAACGAGATCATCAAGCTGGAAACGAGCATCCGGGAGCTGCACGACATGTTCGTGGACATGGCGATGCTGGTGGAGAGCCAGGTACAGGGGAAGGGGCAGAGGGAGGGGCTTGAACCCACCCACGTGTGTCATCTAGACACCATCAGAAGGTTCTAGGCCCACCAAGGGTCATCCAAAACCCACCAAAAGCCATAGATCGGGTTCATTGGCTCGTCTAGATGCCATCAAAACCTCTTGAGCCTACCAAGATCCCTGTTGGGTCATCTAGGACCCACCAAAAGCCATGACTAAGGCTCATTTGCTCATCCAGGCACCATCAAAAGGTCTCAAGCCCACCAAGGGGCATCTAGAACCCATTAAAATCTCTAGATGACCACCAAGGGTCATCTAGAACCCGGTCTGTTGGTTCACCTAGACGTCATCAAAAGCTTTTAAGCCCACTAACGGCCCTTTGGGTCATCAAGAACCCATCATAAGAGGCTCTTGAGCCCACCAAGACCTGGTTGAACCACCTAGAACCACCAACCTCCTAGAATCTCACTCATTGGCTCATCTCGGCACCATCAAAAGGTCTCAAGCCCACCAAGGGTCACCTAGAACCCATTAAAAACAAGGCCTGGTGGTTCATCTAGATGTCACCAAAAGCTTTTAAGCCCACCAACAACCCGTTGGGTCATCAAGAACCCACCGTAAGAAGCTCTTGAGCCCACCAAGACCCAGTTGAACCACCTAGAACCTCCTAGAACCCCACTCCCAGGATGCCAGTGCCCCCCCCTTTTTTTTTGGGGGGGGGGGGGGTGTCTCACGGGGCGGTTCTGGCTCCCAGGGCGAGATGATCGACCGCATCGAGTACAACGTGGAGCACTCGGTCGACTACGTGGAACGGGCCGTGTCGGACACCAAAAAAGCCGTAAAGTACCAGAGCAAAGCCCGGAGGGTGAGTGCAGGGACGGTGGGGGGGGGGGGGGCCAAAAAATTGGGGTGGGGGGGCCAAGGAGGTGATGGGCCAAGAACCTGGACAACCATTGGGGGGTGGTGGTCCTTCAGCGTCGGGTCCTCTCCCGCTCCGTAACGCTTCTTCTCTTCTCTCCTCCCCACGCTGCCCGGATGCCTTTTTTTTTTTGTTTGTTTTTTTGGGAAAAAAAATACCGTTTTTGGGGTAACGTAGAAGAAAATCATGATCATAATTTGTTGCGTGGTGCTGGGGGTGGTCTTGGCCTCCTCCATCGGGGGCACGTTGGGCTTGTAGGGTCCCGGCGCGCCCCCCCCACCCTCCTTCTCCTTTCCGCCCCCCCCCCCCCCTCGTCGCGGCAGTAATTAACGCTCCCTTCCTCCTTCCCCGGTAATGAGAATAACCACATTAAGCGAGACTTAAGAATAAATTAAGAGACAATTAATTGTTCATGCGAACGGACATAACAGCACGTGGTCCAATCACCCGCCGCCCCCCTCCTCCTTTCCTCGTCCCCCCCCCCAAAAAAAAAATTGGGCCGGAGCGGCCCGAGCCCGACCCGGGGCCGGCAAATCTAAGCGGTTCGTTGGCCTTCATCCATCCCCCCCCCTCCATCCTCCTCCTCGGATGCCTGGGTCCTCCCCCCCCACTTCTTCTCGCCCCCTCCCCACCCCCTCCACCACCATCTCCCATCCATGCGCTGCGCTTGTGCCCCCCACCCCTTGGGTAGGGGGGGGGGGACATTTGGGGTCCGGGGAGCCCCGGGAATGTGCCCTGGGGGGACAGGAGGTGGCCCTAAAAGGGGGGGCTCCGAGGGGCAGATGGGTCAAGGAGGTCCCAAAGAGGTGGGGGGCGGAGGTTGGGGTGGGCCTAGAGGGGGGGGGTCCTCGAATTGGGTTGACCCTTGAGAGGGGTCGCGGGTTGGGTTGACCTTTGGGGTGCAATTAGGGAGGCAGTTGGCTTGGGTTGACCCCAAAGAGAGACTGGGGGGGTCATGGGTCAGGTTGACCCTAAAGACAGGGCACGGGGTCGGGTCAACCCTAAAGAGGCACGGCCCAGGTTGGGTTGACCCTAGGGAAGAATTTGGGGGGCATCCGGGTTTGGTTGACCCTAGGTAGGGGTCATGGGTCATGTCGACCCTAAAAAGGGGTCAAGGTTGGCCATAGATGGGTTGGGTTGACCCTAAAGAGCGGTCATTGGTTGGGTTGACCCTAAAGAGTGGTCATTGGTTGGGTTGACCCTAAAGAGTGGTCATTGGTTGGGTTGACCCTAAAGAGTCACGGCCCGGGTTGGGATGACCCTAGAGAAGGATTTTGGCATGGGTTGACCCCAAAGAGGGATCCCAGGAGGTTGGGTTTGAACCCGGTGAAGGCCGAGTCAGCCTGGCCCCAGTGGGAGACTGGTGGACGGGCCCTGGGGCTGGTTTGGGGTCGGGTTGACCTTAGGGAAGGTTTTTGGGGTGGGGTGGGGTCGTCCCACCCCCATTCCCACCGCGCATCCGAGGCAACGCCATTACCTGCCTGACTAACCCACTAACTAGTCATCCAACCAGCTAACCACCACCCATCCAGCCAGCTAACCAACCACCCCACCGGCTAACCAGCCACCCAACCAGCCAACCACCCACCCAACCAGCTAACCAGCCACCCAACCAGCTAACCAGCCACCTAACCAGCTAACCACCCACCCAACCAGCTAACCACCCACCCAACCAGCTAGTTAACCAATCATCTAATGACCCACCCACCCAACCAGCTAGTTAACCAATCATCTAATGACCCACCCGCCCACCCAGTCAGCTAACCACCCACCCAACCAGCTAACCACCCACCCAACCAGCTAACTAGTCACTCAACCAGCTAACCAGTCGCCCATCCGAGCAGCTCAGCAACCAACCAGCTAACCACTGCCCACCCAGCTAATTAACCAGCTGACCAGCCAACTAACCAGCTAACTAACCACCCTCACCCCCCCGCCATCCATCCAACCAGCTAACTAACCCCTTAACCAGCCGGCCAACCAGCTCATCGCCCAGCTGATCAGCTGACCGCCCAATTAATCAACCCATTGCTCAGCTAATTGACCCGTCGCGGGGCTAACGAGCCAGCCAATCACCCGACTAACTACCCACCTGCCTCATCACCCACCCAACTAACCGACCAATCCGCTAACGGCCCACCCACATGACTCATCGCCTGCCCAACCAACCCACTGCCTACCCAACCTCCCAGCCAATCACCCGCTGACCCAACCGGCCAATCAGCCGCCCTCCCAGCTAACCAACCAATCGGCCAACTGCCCCTCCAAGCACCCGGCCAATCGTGACTCGGCCACCTCCCAGGCGCTCCCCCGCCAGCTCGAGCAGCCAATCAGCTGTCAGCGTGCCCCGGCACCCATCCAATGGCTGCGCGTCCCATCCAACCACCCCGCTAACGACCCCGCCACCCCGCTAATGACCCCATCACCCCACTAATGACGTCATCACCCTGCTAATGACCTCATCACCCCGCTAATGACCCCATCACCCCACTAATGACGTCATCACTCCTCTAATGACCTCATCACCCCGCTAATGACCTCATCACCCCGCTAATGACCTCATCACCCCGCTAATGACCCCGCCACCCCATTAACGACCTCATCACCCCACTAATGACCTCATCACCCCACTAATGACGTCATCACCCCACTAATGACCCAACTACTCCATCAACGTCCCAACCACCCCATCAACGACCCCATTAATGACCCCATGACCCCATTTACAACCCAACGACCCCATTAATGACCCAACGACCCCATGACCCCATCAACAACCCAACAACCCCATTAACGACCCCATGACCCCATCAAGGACCCAACGACCCCATCAACAACCCCACGACCTCATGAACGACCCCATTACCCCATCAACGACCCCATTACCCCATCAACGATCCCATCAATGACCCAATCGACCCCTTAATTACCCAATCGACCCCTTCATGACCCAATCGACCCCTTCATGACCCAACTACATCATCAACGACCCCATCAAAGCCCCAAATACCCCATCAAGCCCCAAATACCCCATCAAAGCCCCAAATACCCCATTAAAGCCCCAACTACCCCATCAACCACCCAACAACCCCATCAACAACCCCATCAACGACCCCATCAAGACCCAACAACGCCATCAATGACCCAAATACCCCTCCAAAGACCCAAACACCCCATCAAAGCCCCAAATACCCCATCAACAACCCAACTACCCCATCGACCCCATCAATGACCCCATCAATGACGCCATCAAGACCCAACGACGCCATAAATAACCCAACAACCCCACCAATGACCCCATCAATGACCCAAATACCCCATAAATGACCCAACAACCTCCCCAATGACCCAAATACCCCACCAAAGCCCCAAACACCCCACCAAAGACCCAAATACCCCACCAAAGCCCCAAATACCCCACCAAAGCCCCAAATACCCCATCAAAGCCCCAAATACCCCATCAACAACCCCATCAACCACCCCGTCAAGACCCAACGACCCCCATCAAAGACCCAACGACCCCATCAGCGACCCCATCAAGACCCAAAAACCCCCTCAACGCCCCGACCCCCCTTCAACCACCATCACCGCCCCCCCCCAACACCCATCACCCCCCCCCCACCCCGTGCCCCCCACCCCAACCACCGAGGAACCACCCCGACTTAGATTTTCCGCCCCGCGGGTGCCGCCGCGCCCCTGCGCTGCCCCCCTCCGACCCCGCGCCGCGGGGAGGGCCGGGGGGGGTGGGGTGTCCCCCCCCTGCCCCCCCCAACCCCTCCTCAAAGCCCCCCAACCCCCCCCCCCGGGTCCTGAGCTCTGTATCGTCCCCCCCCCTTCGTGGTCTGTGATGTATTTGCTACGAAACCCATGCCACAAACGCACCTGCCTCTGCCTCCTTCCTTCCTCCTCCTCCTCCTCGGGATTTTTTGGGGTGGGGGGGGGGGGAAAAACACACATATGGGTTGGTACCGGTGCCCGAAAGGGTCCCTATGGCTCCTATACGGTCCCTATAGCTTCTCCCAGCAGCCAGCGAGGCCCTATAGCTCTCCCAGTGTCCCTGCAGCTCCCTATAGCCCCTATAGATCCCCTAGTGCCCCTATAGCTCCCCCAGTGCCCCTATAGCTCCCCCAGTGCCCCTATAGTTCCCCTAATGCCCCTATAGCTCCCCTGGTGCCCCTATAGCTCCCCCAGTGCCCCTATAGCTTCCTATAACGCCCAGAAGGCTCCCAGGGTGGCTATGGGGTTTCTATACCCCCCCCGACATTCCTACAGCTTCCTCTTATTCCCAGAGAGGCCCCCTATAGCTCCCATAGGTCCCTAGGGCTGCCGTGGGGTCCCTATAAGCTTGTATAGCCCCATAGCTCCCCCTATAGCCCCTATAGGTCCATAGAGGTCAACAATGGCCCCACAGAGCCCCAAAGCCCCCCCTATAGCCCCTATAGGTCCATAGAGATCAACAATGGCCCCACAGAGCCCTGAACCCCCCCTATAGCCCCTATAGGTCCATAGAGTTCAATGATGGCCCCACAGAGCCCCGAACCCCCCCTATAGGGCCACAGAGGTCAACGATGGCCCCACAGAGCCCCAAAGCCCCCCCTACAGCCCCTATAGGGCCATAGAGGTCAACGACGGCCCCATAGAACCCCAACCCCCCCCTATAGCCCCTATAGGTCCGCGGGGGGCACAAAACCGGAGCGTCGTTTCCTTACAAAGTTTAATGGGGTGCAAGGAGTTCGGGGGGGGGGAGGGCGGGGGTCCCGTCGCGCCCCCCCCCCCCTTAAGGCTCAGGGAGGTCGTCGGAGAGGAGCATGGGGGAGCCGAGCTGGAGGTCGCGCTGGAGGCTCTCGAGGGCGGCCGGGCTGAGGCGGTGGACCTCCAGCCAATCGGCGAGGAGCGAGGCCGAGAGCGGCGCCGAATCGCCTTGGCTGGGAGAGGACACGGGTCAACGGGGTCCCCGGGGTGCCCGGGACGCACCCTACGGGGTCCCTTGGGTGCCAGAGGGGAGAGGGGGGCGGTGGGGAAGGGGGCGTCGCAAGAGGTTGGTCAACGGGGTTGAAGAGGAAGGCCAAGATTCTTGGGTTTCTTGGCCAACGGGGTTGAGTTGGGACATCAAGACATTTGGGGTTTTTGGACAATGGGGTGGAGAGGGGACACGAGGACCCTTGGGTTCCTCATCATCGGGACCTTTGGGTGACACCACAAAATAACGGGGAACGCGGCGTCCCAAGACGTTGGTCAACGGGGTGGAAGAGGGACGCCAAGATTCTTGGGTTTTTTGGTCAACGGGGTTGAGTTGGGACATCAAAATATTTGGGTTTTTGGTGAATGGGGTGGAGAGGGGACACCAGGACCCTTGGGTTCCTCGTCATCGGGACCTTTGGGTGACACCACAAAACAACGGGGAACGGGGCGTCCCAAGACGTTGATGAAGGGTCACCAGGACCCATGGGTGCCCCCCCCACCCAGGACACCCGCGTCCCCTCTCACCTGTCCTTGTTGTCCCCCACCATGTCCAACGATTGGCTCAGGAACTCCTCCAGGTCGAAGCCGACCCCGTAGCCGGCCCCGCTCCCCTTGGGGGTCACCGAGAAGACGGGGGGCAGCAGGTCCTCCACCTTGGTGGGGGGGAAGACAACGCTGGGCACGGGACCCCAACCCAAATTTTTTTTGGGGTGGGGGGGGGGGGGTCTTCCTCACCCAGGGTCCCTCACCTGCGACTTGGAGAGCTGTTGGGTGACGGTGGCCACGTCGGGGTCCGCGGGGCCGGGCGCGGGGGGCGGCTCGGACCACACCTCGCCGCCGGGCCACGTTTCGGGGGGTCCCCCGCAAGGCGGTGGGGGGCACGGGGCCGGCGCGGGTCGCGCTGGGGGTCTTGGGGGGGCGCCGTCCCTCATCTTGGTCCACCTCTCGAGGAGGTGGCGGTCGTCGTCGGTGAGGACGAGGCCCCGGAGACCCTCGCCGCGGGCGCGGGGCTCGCGGCGCTCGCGTTCCCGTTGCTTCTTCTCGCGTTCCTTGGCGCGCTCTTGGCGTCGCCGTCGCTTCTCCTCCCGTTCCCGCTGGCGCTCCGCCGCCGTCACCGGTTTCCGGCCCTCCGGCGCCTCCGGGGCGGCGCACGGGGGTTCTGAAGGGGGTCGGAGGGGGTGGTGGGGGGTGAAGGGGGCCGGGGATGGGGTGAAAAAACCCACCCGGGACGCCGAAATTCAAGGATGGAGCCACCAAAACCCATCCCGGGACACAAAAACTCAACAATTTAGCTCCCAAGCCCAAAAACTCAAGGATGGAGCCACCAAAACCCAACCCGGGACACAAAAACTCAAGGATGGAGCCCCCAACCCCATCCTAAAACCCAAAAACTCAAGGATGGAGCCACCAAAAACCATCCCAGGACCCAAAAACTCAAGGATGGAGCCCCTAATCCCATCCTAAAACCCAAAACTCAAGGATGGAGCCACTAAAACTGATCTCAGGACCCAAAAACTCAAGGATGGAGCCCCCAGCCCCATCCTAAAACCCAAAACTCAAGGATGGAGCCACTAAAACTGATCTCAGGACCCAAAAACTCAACGATGTAGCCCCCAACCCCATCCTAAAACCCCAAAACTCAAGGATGGAGCCCCCAACCCCATCCTAAAACCCCAAAACTCAAGGATGGAGCCCCCAACCTCACCCCATGACCAAAAAATTCAAGAATGGAGCCCCCAACCCCATCCTAAAACCCAAAAACTCAAGGATGGAGCCCCCAACCCCATCCTAAAACCCCAAAACTCAAGGATGGAGCCCCCAACCCCACCCCAGGACCCAAAAACTCAAGGATGGAGCCCCCAACACCCCCCCCAAGCAGCACCCAAGACCCAGAAGCCCCAGCACCCGCCCACGGGCCCCGGGTGCTCCTCACCTTTGCTCTTGTTCCTCATGGCCGACTTGAGCAGGGCGGCCTTGAGGGCGGCCTTGGTGTCATCGGAGATGGCGCCGTCCCGTTTGGGGGGCGCGGGGGCCCCCGGCTCCGCCTTCACCCGGGGAGAGTCCATTGGGCAGTCGGGGGCGGGGGCGGGGCCAGGGCTCGGCATGTCCACGTCGGTGCAGGGCCAGGCCGGGCCAACGCCGGCTGCGGCGGCGTTGGGCACGTTGACGTTGGCGTTGGCCATGTTGGCGTTGGCGTTGACCATGGCGGCGTTGGCCATGGCGGCGTTGGCCCTGTTGACGCTGCTGTTGGCCATGGTGGCGTTGACGTTGGCCAAGCTGACGTTGGCCATGGTGGCGTTGGCCACGCCGGCGTTGCCCATGTTGACGTTGGCCATGCCAACGTTGGTCAACCCGACGCCGGCGTTGGCCACGTTGACGCTGGCCATGTTGACGTTGGCCCCCGCGGTGACGCCGGCGTTGGCCGCGTTGTTGACGCCGCCCATGGGGACGTTGGCGTTGGCCACGGCGCCGCCGGCCGCGTTTTCGGCGGGAGCGAAGGCGATTTGCCGCCGGATGCCGTCGCGGCGCTCGTGGAAATCGGCGATTTCGGCCACGATGGCCGCCTTGATCTCTTCTTTGGTCAACACCCGGCGGTCAAAGGCGAAGTCGAAGGCGGGGACGCACTCGGGCTCGTCCTCGGGGTCGTGATATTTGGCCAAAAATGGGTGCCGCAACGCCTCGGCCACCCCCACCCTCTCCCGGGGGTCGAAACGCAGCATCCTCCCCAACAGCGCCAACGCCGCCGGCTCGGCGTCGCCGAAGAGACTCTCCCACGGCACCGCCGGGCGCGGGGGCAAGCTCTGCACGTAGGCCCTCACCCTCTCGGCCCCGATGGCGGCCATGACGGCGGCCGGCGGCGTCCCCAGCACGGCCATGATGAGTTGGAGCTGGTGGACGTAGTTCCTCCCGGGGAAGAGTTGCCGGCGGCCCAACATTTCGGCAAAGATGCAACCCACCGACCACATATCGATGGCGCGGGTGTACCGGTGCAAGGAGAGGAGGAGCTCGGGCGCCCGGTACCACCGGGTGGCGACGTATTCGGTGAGGAAGGCCTTGGCGTGGCGGGGGTCGGCGCCCAGGCCGCGGGCCATGCCGAAATCGCCGATTTTCAGCTCGCAGTTCTCGTTGACCAAGAGGTTGCTGGGCTTGAGGTCGCGGTGGAGGACGTTGGCCGAGTGGATGTACTTGAGGCCGCGCAGGAGTTGGTAGAGGAAGTAGCGGACGTGCTCCAAGGTCAACGGTTGGGAGGAGTGGATGATTTGGTGGAGGTCGCTCTCCATCAGGTCCAGCACCACGTAGCTGAAAAGAAAGAGGGGGCCGGGGCGGCCGGGAGGGGGTTGGGGTGGTCCCATGGGTGCCACCGCCAGCCTAGGGACCCAAGGGACCATCCCATGGGTGCTGAGAGCCTTCAAGAAGACCCAAAAAGGGGTTGGGGATGACCCATGGGTGCCACCACCACCATAGGAACCATCCAAGAAGACCCAAAAAGGGGTTGGGGAGGTCCCCATGGGTGCCACCACCACCCTAGGGACCCAAGGGACCATCCCATGGGTGCTGAGAGCCTTCAAGAAGACCCAAAAAGGGGTTGGGGTGGTCCCATGGGTGCCACCACCGCCCTACGGACCCGGTTGACCAGGAGTCATTGGAGACACCCCCATGGGTGCCACCACCACCCTAGGGACCCAAGGGACCTGGTGGGCTCCATCCCACGTTGCTGAGACCCTCCCAAGACCCAAAAAGGGGTTGGGGACGTCCCCATGGGTGCCACCGCCACCCTAGGCACCCAAGGGACCATCCCATGGGTGCTGAGACCCTTCCAAGACCCAAAAAGGGGTTGGGGATGTCCCCATGGGTGCCACCAACACCCTAGGGACCCTCCAAGAAGACCCAAGAGGGGTTGGGGAGGTCCCCATGGGTGCCACCACCACCCTAGGCACCCAAGGGACCATCCCATGGGTGCTGAGAGCCTTCAAGAAGACCCAAAAAGGGGTTGGGGACGTCCCCATGGGTGCCACCAGCACCCTAGGGACCTGGTGGGCTCCGTCCCATGTTGATGAGAGCCTCCCAAGACCCAAAAAGGGGTTGGGGACGTCCCCATGGGTGCCACCACCACCCAAGGGACCAGGGTGACCAGGAAGGGTTGGGGACGCCCCCATGGGTGCCACCACCACCCAAGGGACCCAAGGAACCAGTTGGGCTCCATCCCACGTGAGCTGATCACCCAAGAAGACCCAAGAGGGGTTGGGGACGTCCCCATGGGTGCCACCACCACCCAAGGGACCAGGGTGACCAGGAAGGGTTGGGGAGGTCCCCATGGGTGCCACCACCACCCAAGGGACCCAAGGAACCAGTTGGGCTCCATCCCACGTGAGCTGATCACCCAAGAAGACCCAAGAGGGGTTGGGGACGTCCCCATGGGTGCCACCACCGCCCTACGGACCCGGTTGACCGGGAGGCATTGGAGACACCCCCATGGGTGCCACCACCACCCTAGGCACCCAAGGGACCAGGAGGTGGTGGGGACGTCCCTATGGGTGCCACCACCACCCAAGGGACCCAAGGGACCTGGTGGGCTCCGTCCCACGTTGCTGAGACCCTCCCAAGACCCAAAAAGGGGTTGGGGACGTCCCCATAGGTGCCACCAACACCCTAGGGACCCGGTTGACCCGGAGGCGTTGGGGACGCCCCCATGGGTGCCACCACCACCCAAGGGACCAGGGTGACCAGGAAGGGTTGGGGAGGTCCCCATGGGTGCCACCACCACCCTAGGCACCCAAGGGACCAGGAGGTGGTGGGGATGTCCCTATGGGTGCCACCACCACCCTACGGACCCGGTTGACTGGGAGGTGTTGGGGATGTCCCCATGGGTGCCACCACCCCCCTACGGACCCGGTTGACCGGGAGGCGTTGGAGACGCCCCCATGGGTGCCACCAGCACCCAAGGGACCCCCGGGGGACACCCACACGGAGCGGAACTCGCCGTAGGGGACGGTGGGCTTGAGGATGTCCTTGATGCCGATGATGTTGTCGTGCTTGAAGTGTTTGAGGATCTTCAGCTCCCGCAGCGTCCTCTTGGCGTTGGTCACCACGTCGAAGGCGTTGGGGATCTTCTTGATGGCCACCTGCTGGCCTGGGCACCCACGGGTGGGGTCGTCACCCACCCCGGGGGGACACCCATGGGACTGGAGGGTCCCCCGTGTCCCCCCCTAGGTGGAGCTGGTTGGTGTTTTTCAAGGAAGGGGCAGCGAAAGGGGAGGGGACGCAAGGGTTTGGTGGCCAAGAGGCGGCACCCAAGGGAGCTGGGTGCCACCAGCCAACGGGACCTGGGTGTCACCACCCAATGGGACCAAGAACCGGCACCCAAGGGACCCCATTGGCCAAGAGCCATCACCCAAGGGATCCCGTGGCCAAGAACCATCACCCAAGGGACCCCATTGGCCAAGAGCCATCACCCAAGGGGTCCAAGGTGCCACCACCCAAGGGGACTTGGGTGTCCAGGTGCCACCACCCAAGGGACCCAAGAACCATCACCCAAGGGACCCCATTGGCCAAGAGCCATCACCCAAGGGACCCCAATGACCAAGAGCCACCACCCAAGGGACCCCATTGGCCAAGAGCCACCACCCAAGGGGACCTGGGTGCCACCACCCAAGAGACCCAAGAACCGGCACCCAAGGGACCCCAATGACCAAGAGCCACCACCCAATGGGATGAAATTGACCAAGAGCCACCAAGAGCCACCACCCAAGGGACCCGGGTGTCCAGGGGCCACCACCCAAGGGGACCTGGGTGCCACCACCCAAGGGACCCAAGAGCCACCACCCAAGGGACCCCATTGGCCAAGAGCCACCACCCAACGGGACCCAAGAACCAGCACCCAAGGGACCCCAATGACCAAGAGCCACCACCCAAGGGGACCTGGGTGCCACCACCCAAGGGACCCAAGAGCCACCACCCAAGGGACCCCAATGATGAAGAGCCACCACCCAACGGGATGAAGTTGACCAAGAGCCACCACCCAAGGGACCCAAGAACCGTCACCCAAGGGACCCCATTGGCCAAGAGCCACCACCCAACGGGATGAAGTTGACCAAGAGCCACCACCCAAGGGACCCAAGACCCATCACCCAACGGATCCCAATGACCAAGACCCGCCACCCAAGGGACCCGGGTGTCCCGGTGCCACCCCCCACGGTGCCCCCCAAATCCTCACCGGTGTCCCGCCGCCGCGCGGAGCTGACGACCCCGTAGGCGCCGGTGCCGATGGTCTCGATGACCTCGTACTCGTCCCCCACCTCGAAGGTGACGTCGAGGGCCCGGGCCTTCAGCAGGGCCAAGGGACCCCCCCCCCCGGCTCCTTGTCCCCTCCCGGGGGGGTCCCGGCGCCCCCCGGCCTCCGCCTCCGTCTCCGCCATGGCGCCTGCGTCACGTCATCGGGTCGCCGGGTGTCCCCAAGCCCCTGGGGACCCCGGGGTGGGGGGGGTTGGGGGGGACACAAAGGGGTTGGGTTTGTTTTGGGGACGGGGGACGGGGGTCCAGGTGATGGGGAGGGGACCCATGGGATTTGGGGGGGACCTGAGGGATTTGGGGACACCCAAGGGACCCCAGAAGGACCCAAGGGACCCCAGGGGGACCCAAGGGACTTGGGGACACCCAAGAAGGACCCAAGGGACCCTGGAGGGACCCAAGGGACACAGGAAGGACCCAAGGGACCTGGAGGGGACCCAAGAGCTTGAGGACACCCCAAGGGACCCCAGAGGGACCCAAGGGACCCCAGGGAGACCCAGGGTCTTGGGGACACCCACGGGACCCAAGAAGGACCCAAGGGACCTGGAGGGGACCCGAGGGACTTGGGGACACCCAAGGGACCCCAGAAGGACCCAAGGGACCCCAGCGGGACCCAAGGGTCTTGGGGACACCCAAGGGACCTGGAGGGGGCCCAAGGGACTTGGGGACACCCAGAAGACCCCAGAAGGACCTAAGGGACGTGGGGACACCCAAGACACCAGGGAGGGGACCCAAGGGACCCAGGGGTCACCCAGGGCCACGGGGACACCCATGGGACCCAAGAAGGACCCAAGAGACATGGAGGGACCCAAGGGACCTGGAGGGGACCCAAGGCCTTGAGGACACCCAAGGGACCCCAGACGGACCCAAGGGACCCCAAAGGGACCTAAGGGACCTGGAGGGGACCTGAGGGACTTGGGGACACCCAAGGGACCCAGGAAGGACCCAAGGGACCCCAGAGGGACCCTAGGGACTTGGGGACACCCAAGGGACCCCTGAGGGACCCAAGTGATGGGGAGGGGACCCAGGGCCTTGGGGACACCCAAGGGACCCCAGAGGGACCCAAGGGACCCAGAGGGCACCCAAGGGACCCCAGAGGGACCCCAGGGACCCAGAGGGCACCCAAGGGACCCGCAGGGACCCCAGGGCCTTGTGGCCACCCAGGGGCCACCCAAGGGCCCCCAGAGGCCCCCAGAACCCCCCCCCCCCCCAAAAAAGCGAGCCCCCCCGCCCCCACCAACACCCCCTCCCCACCCTCAGGGGCACCCCCACGTGACACAGGGCACCCCCACGTGACCCCACGGCCCCCACGTGACCCGAGGGGACCCTCACGTGACCCAGGAGGGGGTCCCAAACCCTCCCCCCCCCCCCCCCCCCACCCCAAAACAAGGAGCCAGGGCCCAGCTCCCTCCCCCCTCCCCCCCCCGTGCTCCCCGCCGTTGCCATGGAGACGGCGCCGGGACCGGTTGCTAGGGGCGACGGTTGCCATGGCAACGGGGGGGGGGGGGGACAACAACAACAACCCCCGGGGGCCGCTCTCACCTCCCCCTCCCCCCCCGGCGCCGCCGCCGCTCCCGCCGCTCCCCGCGGTGCCCGGATGTGGCGCCGGCTGGCCAATCAGCGGCGCCGCCGCCGGCCACGCCCACCCCGCCCGCCGGCGGCCAATCGGCGCCGTGCTGGCTCGGCCCTGTTGCTAGGGGGAGGCGGCGTTGCTAGGGAAGGGGCGTTGCTAAGGGGCGGGGCGAGCCGTTGCTGGGGGAGGGCGTTGCTAAGGGGCGGGGCCTGGTGTTGCTAGGGGAGGGCGTTGCCATGGTGAAGCCGTCAATCAAAGCCCCCCCGTTGCTATGCGGAAGTGCCGCGCGTTGCTAGGGGGAGGGAAAAGGGGGCGTGGCTCGCTTCCGGAGGGGCGTGGCCTCCCCTTGCGCATGCGCGGAGCCCCCCCCCGGCCCCTCTTTGTGGTGGTGGGGGGGGGGAGGGCGGCATTTTGGGGGGAAACCCGGGCTTTTTGGGGGCGGGGGGGGACGGGAAGTGACGTCAGCGCTGGGCGGGGCCTCAGCACCGGATCCAGCCCCCCCCCCCGGGTCCCTCTCGCTCGGCAGCGACGCTTGGGGGGCGCCCCCCCCCCCAAAATCCCCCCCCCCGTAGGCCCCGAGCCTTGGGGACCCCCCCAGGACCCCCCCAAATCCCCCAGGACCCCCCCGACCCCCCCCAAGATTTGGGGACCCCCCTTGAGCCCCCTGACCCCCCCCAGGACCCCCCCAAAACCCCCAGAACCCCCCCCGACCCCCCCCAAGGACTTGGGACCCCCCCCAGAATTTGGGAACCCCCCCAAAACCCCCCCAGGATCCCCCCCAAACCCCAAGACCCCCCCCAAAATCCCCCCCAACCCCCCCAAAATTTAGGGACCCCCCCCAGCATTTGGGGACCCCCCCCAGGAACCCCCAGACCCCCCCAAAACCCCCAAGATCCCCCCCCAAGTCCCCCCCAACCGCCCCAAAATTTAGGGATCCCCCCCAAAATTTAGGGACCCCCCCCCAAAATTTAGGGGACCCCCCCAGGATTTGGGGACCCCTCCAGGATTTGGGGACCCCCCCCAAAAACCTCGGGACCCCCCCCCATTGACCCCCCCTCTCTCTCCTTTGCAGCCCCCCCCCCGAGGATGATGCAGGCCAGCGCCGGCCCCGCGGGTAAGGGGCGGGGGGGAGGCGAATTTTGGGGTATTTTGGGGTGTTTTGGACATTTTGGGGTCCCCAAATCCCCCCCCAAAATTAAATTTGTGTCCCCCCCCCCCCAGACTGCCCCATGGACACCCCGAGTGGGGCGCCCGGAGCCGCTGAGGACGCCCCCAAGGAGCCGCCAGCAGGTGAGACCCCCCCCCCAAAAAAAAATTTTGGGGTGGGGTGGCCCCAAAACACCCCCAGAGCCCCCCCAGGGGACCCCCATTTGTGGGACACCCCAAAAAATCCCGGGGGGGGGGAGGAAAAATGGGGGTTGGGGGGGGTCCCGACCCTATAGGATGCCTTGGGATGGGGTTGAGGGGTGGATCGAGGGTTTTAGGACCTCCTTGGCCAACGTTTTTGGGGTTAAAAGTTGGGTTTCGGGCGCCCAAGACCCTATAGGATATTTTGGGATTGTTTCAAGGGCATTTAGGATCTTGTTGGTCAACGTTTTTGGGTTAAAAGTTGGGTTCTAGGCCCCCAAGACCCTATAGAACATCTCGGGATGGGTTTAAAGTCTAGAACGGGGCATTTAGGATCTTCTTGGCCAACATTTTTGGGTTAAAAGTTGGGTTCTAGGCCCCCAAGACCCTATAGGACATCTTGGGATGGGTTTAATGTCTAGAACGGAGCATTTAGGATCTTCTTGGCCCACATTTTTGGGTTAAAAGTTGGTTTCTAGGCCCCCAAGACCCTATAGAACACCTTGGGATGGATTTTAAGGATAAGTTGACGCATTTAGGATCCACTTGGCCACCATTTTTGGGTTAAAAGTTGGGATCCAGTCCCCCAAATCCCTCTAGGACATCCTGGGATGGGTTTAAAGTCTAGAACGAGGCATTTAGGATCTTGTTGGCCAACATTTTTGGGTTAGAAGTTGGGTTCTAGGCCTCCAAGACCCTATAGAACATCTTGGGATGGGTTCAAAGGATGGATCAAGGTGTCTAGGACCTTCTTGGCCAACATTTTTGGGTTAAAAGTTGGGTTCCAGGTTCCCAAGACCCCGTAGAACATCTCAGGATGGGTTTAAAGTCTAGAACGGGGCATTTAGGATCTTCTTGGCCAACATTTATGGGATTGAAGTTGGGTTCTAGGCTCCCAAGACCCTATAGAACATCTTGGGATGGATTTTAAGGATAAGTTGACACATTGAGCATCTTCTTGGCCAACATTTTTGGGTTTGAAGTTTGGTTCTAGGCCCCCAAGACCCTATAGAAGATCTTGAGATGCGTTTAAAGTCTAGAACGGGGCATTTAGGATCTTCTTGGCCAACATTTTTGGGTTAAAAGTTGGGTTCTAGGCTCCCAAGACCCTATAGAACATCTTGGGATGGATTTGAAGGATAAGTTGACGCATTGAGCATCTTCTTGGCCAACATTTTTGGGATAAAAGTTGGGTTCTAGGTTCCCAAGACCCTCTAGGACATCTTGGGATGGGTTTAAAGTCTAGAACAGGGCATTTAGGATCTTGTTGGCCAACATTTATGGGTTAAAAGTTGGGTTCTAGGCTCCCAAAACCCTATAGGACATCTTGGGATGGGTTCAAAGGATAGATCAAAGAGTTTCGGATTGTCTTGGCCAACATTTTTGGGTTAAAAGTTGGGTTCTAGGCTCCCAAGACCCTATAGAACACCTTGGGACGGATTTTAAGGATAAGTTGACGCATTGAGCATCTTCTTGGCCAACATTTTTGGGTTAAAAGTTGGGATCCAGTCCCCCAAGACCCTATAGGACATGTTGGGTTGGGTTTGAAGGATAGATTGAAGAGTTTTGGATCCTCTTGACCAACTTTTATGGGTTAAAAGTTGGGTTCTAGGTTCCCAAGTCCCTCTAGGACCCCTCGGGTTGGTTTGGGGGCGCTCCCCACCCCGTTACCCTCCCCGTTGCCCCTTCTCCTCCCTCCCCAGCAGCCGGCGCCTCCGGCGGCCGCCCCTACATCTGCAGCGAGTGCGGCAAATCCTTCGCCCAGTGGTCCAAACTGGAACGGCACCGGCGGAGCCACACGGGCGAGCGCCCCAACGCCTGCGGCCAGTGCGGCAAACGCTTCGCCCAACGCTCCCACCTGGCCCAGCACCTCCGCACCCACACCGGCGAGCGGCCCTACAAGTGCGGCGAGTGCGGCAAGGCCTTCGGCTGGAGCTCCAACCTGGCCCAGCACCGCCGCACCCACACCGGCGAGCGCCCCTACGCCTGCGGCGAGTGCGGCAAGGCCTTCAGCCAGAGCACCAACCTCCTCAAACACCAGCGCGCCCACGCCGGCGAGCGGCCCTACCGCTGCGGCGAGTGCGGCAAAGCCTTCTACCGCAGCTCCGACCTCCTCCAGCACCGGGCCGGCCACTCGGGCGAGCGGCCCTACCGCTGCGGCCAGTGCGGCAAAGCCTTCGCCCAACGCGCCAACCTGCTGAAGCACGGCAAGACCCACGGCGGCGACAAGCCCTACCGCTGCGGCGAGTGCGGCAAGGGCTTCGTGCAGAGCTCGGAGCTCATCCAGCACCAGCGCAGCCACAGCGGCGAGAAGCCCTTCGCCTGCGGCGAGTGCGGCAAGCGTTTCGGCCACGGGGCCACCTTGGCAAAACACCGGCGCCTCCATTTGGGCTTGCAACCTCACCGCTGCGGCGAGTGCGGCCGGGCTTTCGGGCTGCGCTCGGCGCTGGCCCGGCACCAGCGGGCTCACGGCGAGGAGCGCCCCTTCGCCTGCGCCGAGTGCGGCCAAACCTTCGCCCTGCGCTCCAATCTGGCCCTCCACCGGCGCGCCCACGCCGGCGAGCGGCCCTACGAGTGCGGCGAGTGCGGCAAGGCCTTCGGCGTCAGCTCCACCCTGGTGCGGCACCAGCGCATCCACACCGGGGAGAAGCCCTACGGCTGCGGCGAGTGCGGCAAGGGCTTCGTGCGCAGCGCCCACCTGGAGCAGCACCGGCGCACCCACACCGGCGAGCGGCCCTACGGCTGCGCCCGCTGCGGCCGGCGCTTCAGCCAGAGCTCCAACCTCATCACCCACGAGCGGGTGCATCTGGAGGAGGCGCAGGGGGCGGCGGCGGCGGCGGGGGTGGGTGGGGAGGGGGGGGAGGGGGGGGGGGAGCACCCAAGGGTGAAGGGTGTTGGGGTGCGTCAAGGAGAAGAGCACCCAAAGACCAAGAGTCTTGGGTTGAGTCAAGGTCAAGAGGTGATGGAGGAGCACCCAAGGGTGCAGAGTCTTGGGGTGCATCAAGGTTTGGAGGAGCACCCAAGGGTGAAGACTTTTGGGGGGCACCAAGGACAGGAGATGATGGAGGAGCACCCAAGGGTGAAGACTCTTGGGGTTCCTCAAGATTTGGAGACATTGGAAGAGCACCCAAAGGTGCAGACTCTTGGGGTTCCTCAAGATCTGGAGAAGTTTGGGGAGCACCCAAGGGTGAAGACTCTTGGGGTGCGTCAAGATTTGGAGACTTTGGAGGAGCACCCAAGGGTGAAGACTTTTGGGGGTCACCAAGATCTGGAGGTGGTGGGGGAGCACCCAAGGGTGAAGACTCTTGGGGGGCACCAAGGACAGGAGATGATTGAGGAGCACCCAAGGGTGAAGATTGTTGGGGTGCGTCAAGGAGAAGAGCACCCAAAGACCAAGAGTCTTGGGTTGAGTCAAGGTCAAGAGGTGATTGAGGAGCACCCAAAGGTGCAGAATCTTGAGGTTCCTCAAGATTTGGGGGAGCACCCAAGGGTGAAGAGTCTTGGGGTGCGTCAAGGTTTGGAGGTGTTGGAAGAGCACCCAAGGGTGCAGACTCTTGAGTTGCGTCAAGGACAAGAGATGATTGAGGAGCACCCAAGGGTGAAGACTGTTGGGGTTACTCAAGATTTGGAGGAGCACCCAAGGGTGAAGACTTCTGGGGGTCACCAAGATCTGGAGGTGCTGGGGGAGCACCCAAGGGTGAAGACTCTTGGGGTGTGTCAAGGTTTGGAGATGTTGGAGGAGCACCCAAAGGTGCAGACTCTTGGGGTGCGTCCAGGTTTGGAGGAGCACCCAAGGGTGCGGACCCCTGGGGGTCACCAAGATCTGGAGCAGTTCGGGGAGCACCCAAGGGTGCAGGTCCTTGGGGAGCACCCAAGGGTGCTGGTCCTTGGGGTGCCCCCAGCTCTGGAGGCCTCGGGGGAGCACCCAAAGGTGCCCCCCGAATGACACCGGGGGGGCGGAGCCTCGCCCCGGGGCCTCCTGATTGGTCGGGGACAGCGCCCCCGCGACGCCATTGGCTGAGAGGGGTGGGTGGGAGGGGCGGGGATTGGGCGGGGGTGGATGGAGGGGCGGGATTGGCTGAGAGCAGGGGGCGGGGCTTGAAGGGGATTGGTTAGAACGGGGCAGGCTGACACGGGATTGGACGGTGGTTGGGGGGGGGGAGGGGGCGGGGAGGGGATACTGGCACGGGATTGGCTGAGAGGGGGGATGACGTCACTTGGCCCAGATCCTGCGCGGTGATTGGCCGCGCCGCGGGCGTGCTCCGCAGCCATTGGCTGGGAGGCGTTGGGGGGCGGGGCTTGAATAAAGAGGGTGAGCCCAGAGCTGGAGAGTGGCTGCGGGGACCCCAGGGTGGTGGCACCGGGACACGGGGGGGGCCCTTGGGTGTCCCCAGAGGGTGGTGGCACCCTTGGGTGTCCCCAGGGGGTGGTGGCACCTCGGTCACCTTTTGGGGTGACGTTTGGGGTCCTCGGGGTGGTGGCACCTGGACACGGGGGTCCCTTTGGGGACGGGTGGGTCCCCAGGGTGGTGGCACCCTTGGGTGGTCCCCAGGGGTGGTGGCACCTTGGTCACTTGGGGTCACCTTGGGGTGGTGGCACTGGGACATGTTGGGACCCCAGGGTGGTGGCAGTGGGACACTTGGGTCCCTTGGGTGGTCCCCATGGGTGGTGGCACCCTTGGGTGTCCCCTTGGGGGTGACACCAGGACAGTTGGGGTCCCTAGGGTGGTGACACCTTGGTCACTTGGGTCCCTTGGGTGTCCCCTTGGGGTGGTGGCACCCTGGTCCCTTGGGGTGGTGGCACCAGGACACTTGGGGTCCTTGGGGTGGTGGCACCCTTGGGTGGTCCCCAGGGGTGGTGGCACCCTTGGGTGTCCCCTTGGGGGTGACACAAGGACATTTGGGGACCTCGGGGTGGTGGCACTGGGACACTCGGGGCCCTTGGGTGTCCCCTCGGGGTGGTGGCACCTTGGTCACTTGGGGTGGTGACACCAGGACATTTGGGGACCCCAGGGTGGTGGCACTGGGACACTTGGGTCCCTTGGGTGTCCCCTTGGGGTGGTGGCACCTTGGTCCCTTGGGGTGGTGGCACCAGGACACGTGGGGTCCTTGGGGTGGTGGCACCCTTGGGTGGTCCCCAGGGGTGGTGGCACTGGGACACTTGGGTCCCTTGGGTGTCCCCTTGGGGTGGTGGCACCCTGGACATTTGGGGACCCCAGGGGGGTGGCACTGGGACACTCGGATCCCTTGGGTGGTCCCCAGGGGTGGTGGCACCCTTGGGTGTCCCCTTGGGGGTGACACCAGGATATTTGGGGACCCCAGGGTGGTGGCACTGGGACACTCGGGTCCCTTGGGTGTCCCCTTGGGGTGGTGGCACCCTTGGGTGTCCCCTTGGGGTGGTGGCACCCTGGTCCCTTGGGGTGGTGACACCAGGACACGTGGGGTCCTTGGGGTGGTGGCACCCTTGGGTGGTCCCCAGGGGTGGTGGCACCTCGGTCACCTTTTGGGGTGACATTTGGGGTCCTCGGGGTGGTGACACCAGGACATTTGGGGTCCCTTGGGTGGTGGCACTGGGACACTCGGGTCCCTTGGGTGCCCCCTTGGGTGTCCCCCATGGTCACTTTGTCCCCTCGGGGGTGTCCCCAGCACCCTCGGGTCCCTTTGGGGGTGTCCCCAGGGTGTTGTCCCCTCGGTCACGTGACCCCCACGGGCTCTGTCCCCTCCCCCTCCCCCCCCCGTGTCCCCTCCCCCCCCCCCCCATTGATGAGGCTGCGTCACCGCTCGGCCCCTTTATTGCCAACAACCACCGAGGGGGCGTGGCCTCGGCAAGCCCCGCCCCCAACCCCACCCCCCCCACACACATCCAAATAAGGAAAGGCTCGGGAGGCCCCGCCCCTACGGTCCCAGGAGGGGCGGGGCTTGGAGGAGCGGCCCCCGCCCCCTCTCGGAGCCATCAGCAGGGGGTGGGGCCGGGGGGAGGCTCCGCCCCTTGGGTGGAGGGGGGCGTGGCCTGTGGGGAGGGGGCGTGGCCGTGACGTCGCTGGTGTTTGCGGAGCCCCGCCCTCGCCGCGAAGCGCTTGGGGCAGAGCGGGCAGCCGAAGGGGCGGGGCTCCGGGGGGGCGGGGCCTGCGGGGCACGCCCCCCCGGCGGCCATGTTGGGGGGGGCGGGGAGGAGGGGGGCGGCCATGTTGGGAGTGGCCGTGTTCATGGCGGCCATGTTGGGTGTGGCCATGTTGATGGCGGCCATATTGGGCGTGGGTGTGTTGGGAGCGGCCATATTGGGTGTGGTCATGTTGATGGCGGCCATATTGGGCGTGGCCAAGTTGGAGGCAGCCATATTGGGTGTGGGGGTGTTGGGAGCGGCCATATTGGGCGTGGCCATGTTCGTGGTGGCCATATTGGGTGTGGCCATGTTGGGTGTGGCCAAGTTGGAGGCGGCCATATTGGGTGTGGGTGTGTTGGGAGCGGCCATATTGGGTGTGGTCATGTTGGCGGTGGCCATATTGGAGGCGGCCATGTTGGGTGTGGCCATGTTGGGTGTGTTGGGAGTGGCCATATTGGGCGTGGCCATGTTGGGGGCAGCCATGTTGGGTGTGGCCATATTAGAGGCAGCCATATTGGGCGTGGCCATATTGGGAGCGGCCATATTGGGTGTGGCCATGTTGGAGGCGGCCATATTGGGTGTGGCCACAATAGGGGCGGCCATATTGGCTCCTCCCATTGGGGCGGCCATCTTGGGGCCCGCCCCGAGGACAGCCATGTTGGGGCCTCCCATGGGGGTGGCCATGTTGGGTGTGGCCACGCTGGGGGCAGCCATATTGGGCGTGGCCACACTGGGGGCGGCCATATTAGGTGTGGCCACGCTGGGGGCGGCCATATTGGGAGCACCAAAGGCGGCGGCCATGTTGAGGCCCCCGCAGTCCATGGGTCCCCCGACGGCGGCGGCGGCGGCCATGTTGTGCTCAGAAGCAGCGGCCATGATGGCTCCTGGCGCGGCGGCCATGTTGTGGGCAAGTCCGGCAGCCATATTGACCCCAAGTCCGGTGGCCACGTTGGGACCGAGTCCGGCGGCCATGTCGTGGCTGACGGCGGCCATATTGTGGCCCGGTGGCGCCCCCATCTCGTGCCCAACACCGGCGGCCATGTCGTGGCCAACGGCGGCCATATTGTGGCTCGATGGAGTCCCCATATCGTGCCCAACACCGGCAGCCACGTTGTGCCCAACAGCAGCCATATTGTGACTCGACGGAGTCCCCATCTCGTGCCCAACACCGGCAGCCACGTCATGCCCAACGGTGGCCATATTGTGGCTCGATGGAGTCCCCATATTGTGGCCAACACCGGCAGCCACGTCGTGCCCAACAGCAGCCATATTGTGACTCGACGGAGTCCCCATATCGTGGCCAACACCAGAGGCCATGTCGTGGCCCACGGCGGCCATATTGTGGCCCGACGGAGTCCCCATCTCGTGCCCAACACCGGCAGCCACATCGTGCCCACCGGCGGCCATATTGCGTCCCGCCGGCGCCCCGACATCGCGCCCGCCGCCTCCTCCCCCCCCCTCGGTGGCCAAACCTCGCCCCGCACTAGCCCCCGCCGCCCCCCGCCGCCCCTCCTGGCCCCCCTCCCTCTTGCCGTGCGTCCTCTCGTGCTTGCGCAGCCCCGAGGCGCCGCCGAAGCCCTTCCCGCAGCGCCCGCAGGCGTAGGGCCGCTCACCCGAGTGCGTCCGGCGGTGCTTGCCCAGCGCCGCCCGCTCGCCGAAGCCCTTCCCGCACTCGCCGCAGCGCCAGGGCCGCTCGCCGCTGTGGGTCAGCCGGTGCCTCTTGAGGTCCCAGGAGGCCACGAAGCTCTTGCCGCACTCGCCGCAGCGCCAGGGCCGCTCGCCGGTGTGGGTGCGCCGGTGGACGGCCAGGTCGGCGGGCTGCCGGAAGGCTTTGCCGCACTCCCCGCAGCCGTAGGGCTTGACCCCTTGGTGGGCCCGCTGGTGCCGCCGGTAGCTGGAGGGGTCGGCGAAGGTGCGGCCGCACTGGGGGCAGAGGAAGGGGCGCTCGCCGGTGTGGACGCGCTGGTGGCTCTGGTAGGAGGAGAGCTGGGTGAAGGCTTTGCCGCAGGTGCCGCAGGCGTAGGGCTTGCGGGGGGCGTGGATGCGCTGGTGGCAGGCGAGGGAGGACGAGCGGCCGAAGCTCTTGCCGCACTCGGCGCAGAGGAAGGGGCGCTCGCCGGTGTGGCTGCGCTGGTGGTTGCGGAGGTCCTTGCGCTCGGCGTAGGCTTTGGGGCAGGCGGCGCAGCGGTGGGGGCGGAGGCCGGCGTGGCCCCGCCGGTGCTTGCGGTAAACCGAAGGGTCGGCGAAGGATTTGGGGCAATCCGGGCAGGAAAAGGGGCGTTCGCCGGTGTGGGCGCGTTGGTGGATGGCGAGCTTGGAGAGGGTGCCGTAGGATTTGGGGCAGGCGGCGCAGGGGAAAGGGGGAGAGGGGCGAGGGCAGGAGGAGCACGGGGCGGGGGTGGGGGTGGGGTCATTGAGGGGGTTGGTGACGTCATCAAGGGGGTTGGTGACGTCATCGAGGGGTTTGGTGATGTCATCGAGGGGGTTGGTGGCGTCTTCATGGGGTTTGGTGAGGTCTTCATGGGGTTTGGTGGCGTCTTCAAGGGGGTTGGTGGCGTCTTCAAGGGGTTTGGTGACATTTCTGGAGGTTTTGGTGACATCTTGAAGGGTTTCGGTGACATTTCTGGAGGTTTTGGTGACATCTTGAAGGGTTTCGGTGACATTTCTGGAGGTTTTGGTGACATCTCTTGGGGTTTTGGGGACATTTCTGGAGGTTTTGGTGGCGTCTCCAAGGGTTTTGGTGACATCTCCAAGGGTTTCGGTGACATTTCTGGGGGTTTTGGTGACGTCTTGAAGAGTTTTGGGGACATTTCTGGGGGTTTTGGTGATGTCTCTTGGGGTTTTGGTGATGTCTCTTGGGGTCTTGGGGACATTTCTGGGGGTTTTGGTGGCATCTCCAAGGGTTTCGGTGACGTCTTCAAGGGGTTCGGTGGCGTCTCCAAGGGTTTTGGGGACGTTTCTGGGGGTTTTGGTGGCATCTCTTGGGGTCTTGGTGACGTCTCTTGAGGTCTTGGTGACATCTCCAGAGGTTTTGGGGACATTTCTGGGGGTTTTGGTGACGTCTCTTGGGGTCTTGGTGACATCTCCGAGGGTTCCGGTGACGTCGTCAAGGGGTTCGGCGGCGTCTCCAAGGCTTTTGGGGACATTTCTGGGGGTTCTGGGGACATTTCTGGGGGTTTTGGTGACACCTCTGGGGCTCTTGGTGACACCTCTGGTGGTTTTGGTGCTATTCCGGGGGGTTTTGGTGCTATTTCGGGGGATTTTGGTGGCGTCTCCGGGGCTTTCGGGCGCGCGCGGCGTGCTTTTGGAGGTGGTGGCCCCACGGGACCGGGTGGTGGCCCCTCTGGTGGCGGTGGCATCTCCGGACGCTTTGGTGGCCCCACGGGACCTGGTGGTGGCACCCATGGGTGCAGGTGGCCCCGCGGGGGTCCCTCGGGCCCTGCTGGTGGCGCTCCTGGACCTGGTGGTGGCCCCGGTGGCTTCGGCGCCGGGGGGCCACCGGCAGCGGCGCCCCGGCTTGGGGGGGGGCGTTGGGGACACGGGGACGTTGGGGTCCCCATGGGTGACGTCATTGGGGTCTTGGGTGACGTCATTGGGGTCTTGGGTGACGTCATTGAGGTCTTGTTGGGTGTCATCGTTGAGTGTCCCTTGGGTGTCACCTTGGTGGCCCCCATGGGTGACATCGTTGGGGTCCCCATGGGTGACGTCATCAGGGTCTTGTTGGGTGACGTCATTGAGGGTCCCTTGGGTGACATCTTGGTGGCCCCCATGGGTGACGTCGTTGAGTCGCCGATGGGTGACGTCATCGGGGTCTTGTTGGGTGACGTCATTGAGGGTCCCTTGGGCGCCATCATGGACGTCCCCTTGGGTGTCATCGTTGAGGGTCCCTTGGGTGCCACCGAGGTCCCCATGGGTGACATCATTGAGGGTCCCTTGGGTGACGTCACTGAGGGTCCCTTGGGTGCCACCGAGGCCCCCATGGGTGACATCTTGGTGGCCCCCATGGGTGACGTCGTTGAGTTGCCGACGGGTGACGTCATTGAGGGTCCCTTGGGTGTCACCGAGGTCCCCATGGGTGACATCTTGGTGGTCCCCATGGGTGACGTCACTGAGGGTCCCTCGGGCGCCATCTTGGCGGTCCCCATGGGTGCCGTCGCTGACTTCCCGTTGGGTGACGTCGTTGAGGGTCCCTTGGGTGCCATCGTCGACGTCCCCATGGGTGCCACCAAGGCCATCACCTCGGTGGCCCCCGTGGGTGCCATCGTTGAGGGTCCCTTGGGTGCCATCTTGGACGCACCCTTGGGTGCCATCTTGGTGGCCCCCTTGGGCGCCATCTTGGTGGCCCCCACGGACGCCATCTTGGTGGCCCCCTTGGGCGCCATCTTGGTGGCCCCCATGGGTGCCACCGTCGAGGGTCCCTTGGGTGCCACCTCGGCGGCCATCTTGGTGGCCCCCACGGGCGCCATCTTGGCGCCCCTCCATGGCCCCCTGGGGAGAAACCACGGCGCTGGGTGGGGGGGGGGGGTGAGGGGGGGGGGGGGGGCGCCCCTATTCTGCACCCATGGGTGCTGTTGGGGGGGTCGCAATTAAAGGGGGGGGTCACAATTAAGGGGGGGGTCACAATTAAGGGGGGGGGGTTGCAAATTAAGGGGGGGGCCCAAATTAATGGGGGGGTCCATAAATTAAGGGGGGGTAGCAAATTAAGTGGGGGGGTTGTAATTAAGGGGGGGGGGTTGTAATTAAGGGGGGGGGTCACAAATTAATGGGGGGGGTCCATAAATTAATTGGGGGGGGTCACAAATTAAGGGGGGGGCCCAAATTAATGGGGGAGGGTCCACAAATTAAGTGGGGGGGTCGCAAATTAAGGGGGGGCTGCAATTAGAGGGGGGTCGCCAATTAATGGGGGGGTCACAAATTAAAGGGGGGGGTCACAAAATAAGCGTGGGGGGGTCGTAATTAAGGGGGGGGCACCAATTAAGGGGGGGGGCCGCCAATTAAAGGAGGGTTGCAAATTAAGGGGGGGGGGCCCAAATTAATGGGGGGGGTCCATAAATTAAGGGGGGGTAGCAAATTAAGTGGGGGGGTTGTAATTAAGGGGGGGGGGCCCAAATTAAAGGGGGGGGGCCCAAATTAATGGGGGGGTGGTCCACAAATTAAAGGGGGGGTCGCCAATTAAGGGGGGGGTCGCAAATTAAGGGGGGGCCTGCAATTAGAGGGGGGGTCGCCAATTAATGGGGAGGGCACAAATTAAAGGGGAGGGGCCCAAATTAATGGGGGGGGCACAAATTAATTGGGGGGGGGCACAAATTAATGGGGGGGGGCACAAATTAATTGGGGGGGGCACAAATTAATGGGGGGGGCACAAATTAATGGGGGGGGGCCCAAATTAAAGGGGAGGGGCCCAAATTAATGGGGGGGGGCCCAAATTAATGGGGGGGGCCCAAATTAATGGGGGGGGCACAAATTAAGTGGGGAGGGTCGTAATTAAGGGGGGGGCGTAATTAAGGGGGGGGCCGCAATGCACCACGGGAAGGGGGGGGGCAATGCCGGGGGGGGCTGAAAAAGGGGGGGGGGTAAAAAAGAGGGGGGGGGGCAGGGAAGGGGGGGGGGGGCTGGAATTTGGGGGGGGGGTGGAATTTGGGGGGGGGCTGCAGGCAGGGGGGGCCGCAAAGCACCACGGGAAGGGCCGAGGAAGGCGGGGGGGGGTCCCGCGGTGCACCACGGGAAGCGGGGGGGGGGGATTTTGGGGTGATTTCGGGGGGTTTTGGGGTTTTTTATTGGAGGGGGGGTGGGGGCGCTTACCTGGGGGGGCTCCGCGGCGGGCGCTAGGACCTGGGAAAGGGG